>NC_064571.1:28318800-28372800 GCF_937001465.1 Orcinus orca
GGTATTCACTGAAGAACCACCAAGACTACCAAGAAAAGGAGAATTAGAATAAAAAACAAAAAAGAATCAGAATCATAGATGACCCAAACGTTCAAGTTCATACATATTTCGGTAAATATTATCAAGTTCAAGAAAATAGATGACAAGGTGAAGAATTTAACTTGACAACTAGAAACTATAAACTGATTGAAGTTGAACTGATAGAATTAAAAATTATACGAAATTTAAAACTCGGTAGTGGATTGGGCACAGGTAAAGAGAGGTAAGTGAACTGGAAGATAGAGTAGTAACAATATTAAGACTAAAGCATGGGAAACGAAAAGAATAAAAAGTACACAAAAGCGCATTTGAGACATATGGGCCACAGTAAACATTTTTATCATATGTGTAAACTGGAGTCCAAAGAAAAAAGGAGAGAGAGATTGGGATGAAAACAATATTTCAGAAATATTAACAGCTGAGAGTTCTCTAAAACTAAAAAGAATATATGGAGCCTTAAATTCAATAAGCACTAAAAAAAAAAGCAACAAGAACAAATACAAAGAAAACCACACCTAAGATCACCACAGTACAATTCATGAACAGCAAAGAAAAACATGACATCTTAAAAGCAGCCCGAGGAAAATGAGAGAGATTACTTTCAAAGGAACAATAGGATTAAGATTACAGCTTACTTCTCAGCGAAACTGACTGGATACTAGAAAATAATGGAATAACATTTTTAAGTGCTAAAGAAAAGAACTGCCCATTGGGAATTCTAGAGGCAGAGAAAATGTTGTTTGGAAGGAAAGATGAAATAAGGAAATTTGCAGACAAACAAAATTTAGAAAATATGTTCTCATCAGAACTGACTGAATTAAATTCTAAAGGGAGACCTGCAGGCAGAAGGAAGATTATCACAGATGAAAATAAGGACTTTATAAAGAATTATGTATAACAGAAAGGATAAATAAGTGGATAAACCTAAGTAAAATCTAACAGCACACAAGAGTAATAATAAAATATATCAAAAATTAGAATGCATTAAAACAAATGGAAGAGGAAAAAGTAGTAAAAGAAATTTAAGATCTCAGCATTGCTTGAGAAGCAGTAAAAGAGCTAATAAGTCATGGTACATGTGTAACTGCTACTTATGTAAAAATAACAAGCTAATACAAGGGAAAATGGAATTTGAAGAAATCTCAAAGGAAGAAAGAAGAGCAAAAGGAACGTAACAAGGTGGGACGAATAGTAAACAAGGAGTAAACGGTCTATAAGAAAATACATTAACTGTAAATACTGAAATTAAAGGACAAGGATTATTGAAACAAACCAAAAACCTAATTCTGTGCCACCTACGAGAGATAAGAGTCAGATTGAAAATGAAAGGATTCAAAAATTATGTCATAACAACAATAAGTAAAATTGAAGAAGATTTTTTAATGTTAACATAGATTTGAAAGCAAAAAGTATCACTGGCGATAAGGCAGGATAATAAACCCCACTGTTACTTTACAAGGAATATATTATAAGTCTAAACTTCAATGCAATATATGAAGGGAAATTCCAAAAATCTAAGTAGAAATAGAAAAATCTAAATTACCTAGATCAGGAACATAGAACCACAACAACAAATCAGCAGATTATAGAAGATCTGAGTACCATCATTAAAAACTTTGGCCTAAATTTACATAAAACACTGCACCAACAATGATGGAATATATATATTATGCAGAAAATTTTAGGTGCACATGGCACATTTATAAAATTGACTATATTCTGGTTATAAAACAAGGCACTGAATAAGCAAGAAATTTAAACCTATATAACCAATATTTTACCAAATAGTTGGATACTTCTGATCATTATTTAGGTCAAAGATAAAGCCGCAATGGGAATTAGAATTTTATTAATTGAATGATAATGAAAATATGCCATAACAAAACCTGTGGGTTGCAAATAAAGCTGTGGTCACAGAGAAGTTTATGTATTCCAATTATACTCTCTAAATGTAAAACGGAAAAGAATAAAGCAACTAGAAGATAACCTATCACCCTGAGGTAGGCAGCTCCTGAACTGTACCCGGTGGGGAAGGCAGGGCAGAACTTCAGGAGGCCGGCTGAGAGCACGGTGAACACCATGTCAGGAGCAGTCTCCAAGAAAGAGAATTTAATGTACAAAGGGATGACTAAACTATATTTAAGAGCTAGCACCCTGACCCCTCTTAAGGATGACTTATGTTGCTGGGGAAAAAATAAGAAGTGCTCGATGTAGAAGGTGAATATCTCTATAATTCCCAGGAGAATCTTGGTACCAGGACCACACAATGAAGAACTTGGAGCCCCCGTGGCTAATCCAGCAGAGAGAAAAGGAGGAACAGAGATGCGAGAGAAAATAAAGGGAACTCTTGGTGCAATTTAGTGCTGCTGTAGGCCCAAGTCCAGGTATGTGCTCTCTGTCTCCACATCTTAAATAAAAGCCACCATGTTCCTCAGTCTTTCAGGTACTTCTCTTTAGAACCTGAAAATGGGGTCAGGTTTCCTGTCTGCATTGCTACAGTACAAAATAGAGGCAGGATGTTTGAAATAGTTCTCCATCTGGCAGAGGAGGCCTTGAAGCTGTGAGCCACTCACTGCAAACCAGGAGGACATGAAGGATTCTTGAGCAGATCTGAAGCTACTGGGAGGCCTTTGAGGAGTTAAATCCCATAGTAAATACTGTACCTTCAATGGCCCCTTCTCCCTCTCTGTCCAGTCTTCCTCCACTCCCGTGGGGGCCCAAAGGGGTTAAATGAGCACTCTGATGTAATCAATATAGCAAATTACTGGTATCTTCTATGGATTATTGAGATCATAAATGCCCTATATACAGTATTATGTAGAAAGCAAGAGAGTTGATATAATACTTATATAAAACCGTGAAGATGGAACTATCGTCCTTGGTCCTTACCATATAAACACACACACATAGACACACACACCTTAATGGAGATTGAAAATTTACTTATTTATTATTTTCCAAACCAATAGATGCACACCTAAATCTCCAATGGTAATGTCTATGATAAGCTTTTTTAGTCAGGGTCTCATATGTAGACATAGCAGTTTCAATTCAAAATCAGGCTGCCACCTGTTAAATATACAGGAGTCCATGTTTATGTGCCATGATCCATCACTGTTGTGCTAAAGCCATGTAAGCAAATTAAATGGGGATATCTAGGAATCACGACTACTACATTTTTCATATCTTTGACAGTAATACACATCTCTTCAATAATTCCAGAAATGCAGTATTGCTGTTGATTTCAAGCTTGTTGGAATGGGAGACGAGTTCAGTTCAGTTTCATTTGGCTTTCCTACACAAATTTGAAAAGCAAGACAAGGGGTGTTCTATCACTAACTGTGTTTTTTCCACTTATATATCAGGAACGGGACAAATATCCACAAATTTCATTGTGAACCGGTGAGCACACTGTGAGTTGGGCTTGGGTCAGAACTCAGTTTATCACCTGACATCCATATCTCTCATGCTAACAACTTGAGAGGGTATCATTTCTGTTTAATAGATGTTATTGATACCTCAGACCACTTATCTAGATGTTTTTGAAGTGTCTGAATGTTACCCCAGGTCAGTGTCAGATTCAATAATTCAGTTGCTGATTCAAGACTCTTATAAGATACACATATGCATGTGCACGTGCACACACACACACACATCCATTCATCCATCTATCTGTCATCTACCTATCTATATCTATAAATATTTTTTGACATAGCATTAAGTGAAAGAAGTGTGAGAACATTTCCCAGTTTGTGGATTTTCAATTTTCCCTTGTGAAGACTGAGTTGCTATATTTATAGAAACTTGAGAAGCTGGAGTTACTAGGTCTTCTTAATGATTCATACATTTGATCATAGTAAATATCTTTTAATCACTGATAGTATTTTTGACTTCTTTTTCTGATATTATTATAACTAAATCCATTTCTTTTTGATCAGTATTCTCCCCTTAGATTCTTTCTGTCACTTATACTTCAGACTTTCTATGTCCTGTTAAATTGGGTATGTCATAAATAAATAATAATAATCGTCTATTTAGCTAAATTAAATCTTACGTTTAATGTATTTATTGTAATTTTAATATTTTTCTTTCTTGAGAACTGCATTGGATATTTTGCAAATAGATATAGACTTTTTCTTGATTTTGTCTTTATTTTATAAAATAATTTTATATAATTTCTTTACATTTAGAACTGATTTTTCAAAAATCACTGGATTTATTGAAAGACATGGTATGTATATCAGTTCTTTTTTTTTAGCTGACTTTTATTTATGTTTGACTTCATTTCATCTACAGTTCATATTTGATATTGAGGTCATTTTTTTTCAATTTAGTTTGTTGAAATTCTGAGGGCTTAAGTAGAGAATAATTTCCTCTAAGATAGGTTTAAATGTGCTTCTTCTGGGTTCCAAGGAACACTATTAACCTGGGAAACTATCTTGAGCTTAGCTTTAATTTATCGATATATGATTTTTATGATTAGAGATCTACTTTTAATTTGAACTTCAGACCCAAGTGAGATCTGTAATTGCAAACATGCAGGGTATATTATTATTAACCCCCAGCCACAGCATAAAAATATGATTTCTTACAGCCTTCCATTAGTGATAGGCACATTTTTGTACCCTCCTGTTTTAGCCCCCAGTGAGACTCTGCACTTAATATACAGGTGTAAGATTCATCCCCAACTTAGCACAAGTCCATGATTTAGTCAGTTTTTCCTAAACTGATATTGAATTTGCCTCTAAGACAGTCTCAGATTTCTTTGACTAAAATCACTTCTCTGATTACAAGTCATCTTTTGTTATTTTTATTGTTTTGTGTTTTATTTCTTTGGTGGGAGAACTTAATTGCCTGCCTTATCTTCTTACAATCTCAGCAATGTATTAAATGTTATGTTATTTTATCCTCTCTCTAGTAATACTGTGGACTGGTATTCTTTTTAAGACCTACTCTAATACACTTATTTATATATTTTGTAAAAGGTATGTTTTTATTCTTAATATCAATTTTTTTTCTTTTTAGCACCTTGGTAAAATCCACCATGTACAGACAGGCATAAGGAAGACCAGGAGTTTATTCATCATCAGAAACTTATCCTATTAGAAACACCATGTATTGGATAATGAGATAATATCTAATTGACCCAATCAGATTCTGTAGCAGATAGAATTCCCTTGGAAACAGACTCGAAGAAGATGAGATTTGTATGTAGTAGAGCTATTAATGTGTGTTCTTGGGAACAATATCTGTTAATAATATAGTAAAACAATGCAGGAAGAAATACAACATAGTTCTCCAAAGAAAATACATCTAAAGTTAGTTGAATTTCCCGAATGTCTTGTAATCATGAAAAACTATATATGGAGTCCCTATGATTACTGTACTTACCTATGGGGTAGTACTACTCTTATATTTCCATCAGTTCTATCAGTCTTCATGTCCTAAGCCTTAATACATTTTTTAATCAAAAAATCCAGTAATTTCCTAGTGTCCTTACAGTAGATATGGTTGTTTGCTTAAGCCATAGCACTGCTTCCTTTTACTTACAACTCTGATTTTGATTAGGTATCAACCTTCCCACAGGCAGCTTGGATATCCATAGGCTGTGGATGACACATTGGAAACCAATAATGTGCCATTCATCAAACATTCTGGTTAAGCTGTCATTCTACTTGTCAGTGATCTTTTTTTTTTTTCAGGAATAGAAATGCAGTGAAATTCAGATCACAGAGAATCATAAAGAAATTTGCTTTTGGAAAAATCAGTTCTGTGTAATTAGCAGTGATTTCCAGAAACATTTCTTCTAACACTGATGTGAAGGAAAATGCAGGTAATCATGATCATTCTTGGCAGTAATTCTACAAGTATGTACAGAACCAATTTTAGGGTGGCATCAATACTGTGGCCAGGAGAGCTGAGAGATAGTAAAACTTGAGCCTTTATAATACTAATGAGCTCCTAAATTGATAAATTCTGAAGATTGTCTTTCTCCTAGACTTCTTCTGTATCAGCTTATTCATAGCAATCATAGTTAAGCTGTTTGAATCAGAGTTCCTTGAGTCAGCATCCTAAATGAATAAAATATTTGTGTTAGAAATGGAAATCTGGAAATAACATTCTAAAATATGGAATTGAGTAAAATTGATACAAGGCAATAAGGATAATATTTTTCTGTCACAGGAATCTGAAAATACTAGTTATTCTACAGAAAAGTTCTTTTTAACTATTGCCTATTGTATATTGTGATGTATCAACTTTTGATGATGGCTGAGTCATCATGAATCCTAGTAGGAAATATTTATGAGATTGAACTAGGTTGAATCTTTTCTTTGGCATTACATAACACCTTAAAATATGGAGAAAACTTTTGTCTGCAAGTGACTCATGAAATCTGAGCGAGAAAAATATGTCTCTGCTAAGAGAGGTCATCTTCACTTATGATTACAATCAAAACATTTGGAAGTTTAGTAATCATGGGCCTGGATGATTTAGGAAAGCTAAGACTTGTAAGAACGTTACTCTAAACGTTTGGGAATTTGAGAGAAAATAAGATTAGAACAAAACACTTGTCCCCCCAAACCTCTTCCAAGCACCTCCTGTAAAGCATTGTGTGACTGATGAAGGGCACAGTCTGATTATTGTGAAGATACGGCTGTCTAAAGCAGCGATATTCGTGCCAGAGGCAGTTGGTTAAATCACCTGGTAACTGAGACCAAGAGGAAAGGAAAGTGTTACATTAAGGTCTCATGGCACAGACAGAGCACAGAGCTTGTTATCATAAACCAGAAACTTCCAGATTCATAGGCCCAAATAATTGCTGATTGTGTATTAGTAGTCATGCAGTTAATTGAAAACAAGTAGGCTGTATAACTAGTTTTAAAAGAAATGTATACCAAAGTGACCCCAAGCCTGGTTAGAGTATATGATTGCTAAACCTTCTAAAGTAAACACTAGTCCCAAGAATTTTCACCTACAAAAAGTACGTTGCTAAAGTGGTGCAGACCCAGAAAAGAAATTTTACACTGTCCACTCTAAGGTCACAGAGACAACAGACATGGCTATACTCTGAGAGAGGAGAATAAAAGCTCTCTGATTCACAAGCTATGAAAATCACTTCACTGACAGAACAGGAAGTTTTTGTAACCCTGTCCAACAAGTAAAGTATATTATAGACAACTGCATATTTTCCCGTTGTCCACCTTTACAAAAGGGAGTTTTTTATTGTAATTATCATGCTTTTTACCACTTTGTGTACAGTTAAGGAAGATAAATCACTGGACCATTGGGAGCCATGTCAGAGGACTGAATACTACCCAGAGATCTTGTACTTCAGAATAAATGCAGTAATTGACTTTGGATTTTCTCCCTTTGGGAAGGAATTAAGACATATTTCAAGTGGGCATGAATTTTTTTTAAATGTATTGTAGAATGTGTGGAATGAAAATATGTATGTGGAATAAGTTCTCGGATAGCCAAAGAGCTTGTAATATTGGATTTTAATTGTTGCTTATCCATTTATATTCCATATGCCCCCTTCATTTCCCTACTAGAAACTGAATTCATTTTCCCCAAATATCCAGTTCATTCTATGAAGCTTATATAACTTAGTAGAGACTGAGTGGGCTCCGTTTAGTCTAAACCAATCACAATATTTATCTTTACACCTATCAGTGATCGGTTGGAAAATAGACATGGAATTTACTGAGAATTAAAAGAATTAGGAAGTCAGCTAAGGGCTTCTGGGAAAGTTCTTCTTTGCTCTTCAGTCAAGAACGTAAGAACAGGAATAAGCCTCTAAAACTGATTGCTACTGGCAGTCACCTTGTAACCCTGAGGGCAACCAGTCTTAGCATAAAGCCAACCTGAGGACAAAAGAGATAAAAGACAGATAAAACCAATGACTCTGATGACCTCATTAAGTCATGTATTCAGTGAGCTTAGAAATCTGCTCCAACTTCCAGTTTTATGAGACAATAGATGATCTCATTGTTTTAGCAAGTTTATATAGAATTCCTATTAATTAATCCAAAAGCATTCTAAATAATATAATTGTATTCCCCATCTATTCCCTCTGGAAAACCTAGAGGGTGCTTGTGAAGAGATTCTATATAGGACAGTTTTCCAGGGGTATCCACAGTAATTCCATACATCAAGCATCTCTGTGGCCTAGTTTTACAGAAAACTAAGTGCTTTTTATTCCATTCTGTCCTCTTTTATGATAACCCCCTGTAAAACTGGATGGTCTATATATGTTTGTACTCCATTTCTGGACTATTCAGGTACTTAGCCATGTGACTTCAGGTTTCCTTGAAGAGCAAAACATTACACTGGGTATTTATTTCAGTGTCTGGACAGCTCATGATAAGAATATTCTATTTCATTTTAGTTTTGTCAATAGGGAGGGTTGTGTGCCCAGAGGAAAATGATAACCAAAACAGTATAATGTTTTCTCATGCTTGAGAATACTAATGCTGTTAAATATTTCTTCTGAAACACTATGTGTGGTGAATGACTGGAATTCAATCCTAGGTGTAAACTTTAATTTACTCCATCTTTCCCCAGTTTTTATAGTTACATTTTTTATTGTCCTTTGCTTTTGTAAGTAATGCCTCTATAAACATTTTCATACAAAATCAGTATTATTCAATAGAATTATTTTTGAATTCCTATTTTAGCAAGATGCTTATGTATTTCAAATTTAGTACTAGGTATTCATTAGGAAATTTGATTCTTGTTATCATGGAGCTTACAAAGTACTGAGGAGAGAGATGCAAAATAAAATCTCACAATAACATATTTTTCTGTGGTGAATACTATCCAAAAAATGTATAGTATTTTATGAGACTAAGAGTGAAAGAACAAACGTGTTTTCCATTAAGAAAAAATCTGAGAGAGACCTTCAAGATTGCAGAGGAGTAACACGTGGAGATCACCTTCCTCCTCACAAATACATCAAAAGTACTTCTACATGTGGAACAACTCCTACAGGACACCTACTGAACGCTGGCAGAAGACCTCAGACTTCCCAAAAGGAAAGAAAATCCCCAGGTACCTGGAGAGGGCAAAGAAAACAGAAAAAACAGAGACAAAAGAATAGCAGTGGAACCTGCACATCTGGGAGGGAGCTGTGAAGGAGGAAAAGTTTCCACACACTAGGAAGCCACTTCACTGGCGGAGACGGGGGTGGGGTGTGTGTGTGGGAAGTTTCAGAGCCACAGAGGAGAGTGCAGCAACGGGTGCAGAGGGCAAAGCGGAGAGATTCCTGCAAAGAGGCTCGGTGCTGACCAGCACTCACCAGCCTGAGACGCTTTGCTCACCCGCTGGGGGGCTGGGGACTGGGAGCTGAGGATCGGGGGTCAGATTCCAGGGAGAGGACTCGGGTTGGTGGCGTGAACACAGTGTGAAGTGGTTAGTGCACCACAGCTAGCCGGGAGGGAGTCCAGGAAAATGTCTGGACCTGCCTAAGAGGCCAGAAACCGTTGTTTCGGGATGCGCGAGGAGAGGCGCTTCCTGCTCTGTGTGCCCACAGACGGCAGAGCACAGCCTAAGCAAGCTCCAGAGATGGGCATGAGCCGCAGCTATCATCTCAGACCCCAGAGTCAGGCACGGACCACTAATGCTGCCACCACTGCCACCAAAAATCCTGTGTGCAAGCACAGGACACTACCACACTCCCCCAGGAGCCTGTGTAGCCCGCCACTGCCAGTGTCCCATGATCCAGGGACAACTTCTCCAGGAGAACACAAGGCATGCCTCAGGCTGTTGCAATGTCACATCAGCTTCTCCCCCCTGCAGGCTCACCCCGCATTCCAATTATGACTATCATACCTTTCCTCCTCTCCGACCTGAGTGATCAAGAGAGCCCTAATAAGCCGCTGCTTTAATCCTTTCCTGTCTGGGTGGGGAACAGATGCCTGAGGGTGGCCTACACACAGAGGCAGGGCCAAAACCAAAGCTGAACCCCAGGAGCTGTGCGAGCAGAGGTTAGAAAGGGAAATTTCTCCGTGCATCCTCAGGAGCAGTGGATTAAATCCCTGCAATCGACCTGATAAACCCTGCATCTGTGCAATACCTGAATAGACAATGAATGTTCCCAAAATTGAGATGGTGGACTTTGGGAGCAACTGTAGATTTGGGGTTTGCTTTCTGCATCTGATTTGGTTTTGGTTTTATGTTTAACTTAGTTTAATTTTTAGTGCTTGTTATCATTGGTGGATTTGTTTATGGGTTTGGTTGCTCTCTTTTTTTTTTCTTTTAATGAGTGTGTGTGTGTGTGTGTGTGTGTGTGTATGTGTGTTTCTTTGTGTGATTTTGTCTGTTTAGGTTTACTTTTACCATTTAACCTAGGGTTCTGTCTGTTCGTTTTTCTGTTACTTTTGTTTTTTTTGTTTGCTTGTTTGTCTTTTCTTTTAATGAGTGTGTGTGTCTGTATGTTTCTTTGTTTGATTTTATCTGTTTAGTTTTGCTTTTACCATTTGTTTTGGGGTTCTATCTGTTTGGTTTTTTTCTTCCTTTTCTTTCAAGGCATGCAGATGGCAGGGTCTTAGTGATACAGCCAGGTGTTGTGCCTGGGCTTCTGAGGAGGGACAGCCGAGTCCAGGACATTGGACAACCAGAGACCTCCCAGGCCCATGTAGTATTGGCGAGAGCTCTCCCAGAGATCTCCATCTCAACACTAAGACCTAACTCCACCCAATGGCCAGCAAGCTCCAGTGCTGGATGCCCCATGCCAAACAACTAGCAAGACAGGAACACAACCCCACTCATTAACAGAGAGGCTGCCTAAAGTCATACTAAGTTCACTGACACCACAAAACACACCACCAGATGGAACCCTGCCCACCAGAAGGACAAGATCCAGCCCCATCCACCAGAACACAGGCTCCAGTCCCCTCCACCAGGAAGCCTACACAGTCACTGAACCACCCTCACCCACTGGAGATAAACACAAGAATAGCAGGAATGATGAACCTGCAACCTGCACAAAGGAGACCCCAAACAGAGTAACTGAAACAAAATGAGAAGACAGAGAAATATGTAGCAGATGAAGGAGCAAGGTAAAAACCCACCAGACCAAACAAATGAAAGGGAAATAGTCTACCTGAAAAAGTATTCAGAGTAATGATAGTAAAGATCCAAAATCTCTGAAATAGAATGGAGAAAATACAAGAAACGTTTAACAAGGACCTAGAAGAACTAAAGAGCAAACAAACGATGATGAACAACCAAAGAAATGAAATTTAAAATTCTCTACAAGGAATCAATAGCAGAATAACTGAGGCAGAAGAATGGATAAGTGACCTGGAACATAGAATAGTGGAAATAACTGCCACAGAGCAGAATAAAGAGAAAAGAATGAAAAGAATTGAGGACAGTTTCAGAGACCTCCGGGACATTAAACACACCAACATTCAAATTACAGTGGTCCCAGAAGACGAGAAAAAGAAAGTGTCTGAGAAAATATATGACGAGATTACAGTTGAAAACTTCCCTGACATGTGAAAGGAAATAATCAAGTCCAGGAAGCACAAAGAGTCCCATACAGGATAAATTCAAGGAGAAACATGTCAAGACACATATTAATCAAACTATCAAAAATTAAATACAAAGAAAAAATATTAAAAGCAGCAAGGGAAAAGCAAGAAGTAACATACAAGGGAATGCCCATAAGGTTAACAGCTGATCTTCCAGCAGAAACACTGCAAGGCAGAAGGGAGTGACAGGACATATTTAAAGTGCTGAAGGGAGAAACCAAAACCAAGATTCCTCTACCCAGCAAGGATCTCATTCAGATTCGACAGAGAAATTAAAAGATTTACAGACAAGCAATAGTTAAGAAAATTCAGCATTACCAAACCAGCTTTACAACAAATGCTAAAGGAACTTCTCTAGGCAGGAAACACAAGAAAAAGAAAAGACCTACAATAACAAACCCAAAACAATTAAGAAAATGGGAATAGGAACATACATATCAATAATTACCTTAAATGTAAATGGATTAAATGGTCCAACCGAAAGACACAGACTGTCTGAATGGATACAAAAACAAGACCAATATATGTGCTGTCTATAAGAGACCCATTTCAGACCTAGGGACACATACAGACTGAAAGTGAGAGGATGGAAAAAGATACACCATGCACACAGAAATCAAAAAAAAAAAACTGGAGTAGCAATTCTCAAATCAGATAAAATAGACTTTAAAATAAAGACTATCAAGGGATCAATCCAAGAAGATGATATAACAACTGTAAATATTTATGCACCCAACATAGGAGCACCTCAATACATAAGGCAAATGCTAACAGCCATAAAATGGGAAATCAACAGTAACACAGGAACAGTAGGGGACTTTAACACCCCACTTTCACCAATGGACAGATCATCCAAAATGAAAATAAATAAGGAAACACAAGCTTTAAATAACAAATTAGACCAGATACACTTAATTGATATTTATAAGACATTCCAACCAAAAACAACAGAATATACTTTCCTCTGAAGCGCACGTGGAACATTCTCCAGGATAGATCATATCTTGGGTCACAAATCAAGCATTGGTAAATTTAAGGAAATTGAAATTGTATCAGGTATCTTTACTTATCACAACACTATGAGACTAGATATCAATTACAGGAAAAAAAATCTGTAAAAATACAAATGCATGGAAGCTAAATTATACACTACTAAATAACCAAGAAATCACTGAAGAAATCAAAGAGGAAATAAAAAAATACCTAGAGACAAATGACAATGAAAACGTGATGGCCGAAAACCTATGTGATGCAACAAAATCAATTCTAAGAGGGAAGTTTATAACAATACAATCCTACCTTAAGAAACAAGAAAAATCCAAACAACCTAACCTTACACCTAAAACAATTAGAGAAAGAGGAAAAAAAACCACCCAAAATTAGCAGAAGGAAATAAATCATAAAGATCAGATAAGAAAGAAATGAAGGAAACAATAGCAAAGATCAATAAAACTAGAAGCTGGTTCTTTGAGAAGATAAACAAAATTGATAAACTATTAGCCAGACTCATCAGGGAAAAAAGGGAGAAGACTCAAATCTACAGAATTAGAAAGGAAAAAGGAAAAATAACAACTGACACTGTAGAAACAAAGGATCATGAGAGACTACTACAAGCAACTCTATGCCAATAAAATGGACAACCTGGAAGAAATGGACAAAATTCTTAGAAAAGTACAACCTTCCAAGACTGAACCAGGAAGATATAGAAAAAATGAACAGACCAATCACAGACCAAGCTCTGGAATTGAAATTGTGATTAAAAATCCTCCAACAAACAAAAGCCCATGACTAGATGGCTTCACAGGTGAATTCTAGCAAACATTTAGAGAAGAGCTAACACATCTCCCTCTCAAACGTTTCCAAAATATAGCAGAGGGAGGAACACTCCCAAACTCATTCTACGAGGCCACCATCAGCCTGCTACCAAAACGAGAAAAGATGTCACAAACAAACAAAACTACATGCCAATATCACTGATAAACATAGATGCAAAAATACTCAACAAAATTCTAGTAAACAGAACCCAACAGCACATTAAAAGGGTCATGCAGCATGATCAAGTGGGGTTTATCCCAGGAATGCAAGGATTCTTCAATATATGCAAATCACTCAATGTGATGCATCATATTAACAAATTGAAGCATAGAAAACATATGATAATCTCAATAGATGCAGAAAAAGCTTTTGACAAAATTCAACACCCATTTATGATAAAAACTTTCCAGAAAGTGGCCATAGAGGCAACCTACCTCAACATAATAAAGACCGTATATGAAAAACCCACAGCCAACATCATCCTCAACGGTGAAAAACTGAAACCATTTCCTCTAAGATCAGGAACAAGACAAGGTTGTCCACTGTCACCACTGTTATTCAACATGGTTTTGGAAGTTTTAGCCACAGCCATCAGAAAAGAAAAAGAAATAAAAGGAATCCAAATTGGAAAAGAAGAAGTAAAGCTGTCACCGTTTGCAGATGACATGATACTATACATAGAGAATCCTAAAGATGCTACCAGAAAACTACTAGAGCTAATCAATGAATTTGGTAAAGTAGCGGATACAAAATTAATGCAAACAAATCTCTTGCATTGCTATACACTAATGATGGAAAATCTGAAAGAGAAATTAAGGAAACACTCCCATTTACCATTGCAACAAAAAGAATAAAATAACTAGGAATAAGCCTACCTACGGAGACAAAAGACCTGTTTGCAGAAAACTGTAAGACACTGTTGAAAGAAATTAAAGATGATACAAACACATGGAGAGATATACCATGTTCTTGGATTGGAAGAATCAACATTGTGAAAATGACTATACTACCCAAAATAATCTACAGATTTAATGCAATCCCTATGAAACTACCAATGGCATTTTTTACAGAAGTAGAAACAAAAATTTTACAGTTTATATGGAAACACAAATACCCTGAATAGCCAAAGCAATCTTGAGAAAGAAAAACAGAGCTGGAGGAATCAGGCTCCCTGACTTCAGACTATACTACAAAGCTACAGTAATCAAGACATTATGATACTGGCACAAAAACAGAAATATAGATCAATGGAACAGGATAGAAAGCCCAGAGATAAACCCATTCACATATGGTCACCTTATTTTTGATAAAGGAGGCAAGAATAGACAATGGAGAAAAGACAGCCTCTTCAATAAGTGGTGCTGGGAAAACTGGACAGCTACATGTAAAAGAATGAAATTAGAACACTTCTTAACACCATACACAAAAATAAACTCAAAATGGATTAAATACCTAAATGTAATTCCAGACACTGTAAAACTCTTAGAGGAAAACATAGGCAGAACACTGTGACATAAATCACAGCAAGATCCTTTTGGACCCACCTCCTAGAGAAATAGCAATAAAAACAAATGGGACCCAAATGAAACTTAAGAGCTTTTGCACAGCACAGGATACCATAAACAAGATGGAAAGACAACCCTCAGAATGGGAGAAAATATTTACAATTGAAGCAACTGACAAAGGATTAATCTCCAAAATGTACAATCAGCTCATGCAGCTCTATGTCAGAAAAATAAACAACCCAATCCAAAAATGGGTAGAAGACCTAAATAGACATTTCTCCAAAGAAGATACACAGATTGCCAACAAACACATGAAAGGATGCTCAACATCACTACTCATCAGAGAAATGTAAATCAAAACCACAATGAGATATCACCTCACACTCGTCACGATGGCCATCATCAAAAAATCTACAAACAAATCCTGGAGAGGCTGTAGAGAAAAGGGAACCCTTTTGAACTGTTGGTGGGAATGTAAACTGATACAGTCACTATGGAGAACAGTATGGAGGTTCTTTAAAAAACTAAAAATAGAACTATCATATGACCCAGCAATCCCACTACTAGGCATATACCCTGAAAACCCATAATTTAGAAAAAGAGATGTACCACAGTGTTCATTGCAGCACCATTTACAATAGCCAGGACATGGTAGCAACCTAAGTGTCCATTGACAGATGAATGGTTAAAGAAGATGTGGCACATATATACAATGGAATATTACTCAGCCATAAAAAGAAATGAAATTGAGTTATTTGTAGTGACATGGATCAACTAGAGTGTGTCATACAGAGTGAAGTAAGTCAGAAATAGAAAAACAAGTACCATATGCTAACACATATATATGGAATCAGAAAAAAAAATGGCTCTGTTGAACCTAGGATCAGGACAGGAATAAAGACGCAGACATAGAGAATGGACTTGAGGACATGGTGGGGGGAGGTTAAGCAGGGATTAAGTGAAAGAGTGGCCTTGACATATATACACTACCAAATGTAAAATAGATAGCTAGTGGGAAGCAGCTGCATAGCACAGGGAGATCAGCTCGGTGCTTTGTAACCACGTAGAGGGCTGGGATAGGGAGGTTGGGAGGGAGGCACAAGAGGGAGGGGATATGGGGATATATGTATACATATAGCTGATTCACTTTGTTATACAGCAGAAAGTAACACAACATTGTAAAGCAATTATACTCCAATAAAAGTGTAAAAAAAATAAAATGAAATAAAAAGTAACAAAAAAATCCTTTGAGCGGGACTAATGTTTTTACTGAAGTTTGAGTGCATTGTTGAGAGTGGGCTTTTCAGGGAGAAGAAACATTTTTCAATGATGTCTAAGTGTCGGAAAGAGCTTTCTGCACTAGAGAAGCTTGAAGAAATATACTGTGCTTGAAGAGGCAAGAAAGTACACAAGATAAAGATGAAGAATTGGAAGGAGCTAGAATATGCAAATCTCAGATTATGTGAGGAATATACTGGTGTACCAATTACAGATTGCTTGATATAATAACTTTTACATACTTAAAAATATCTGGTGTAGGGAATTAGAATTTTACACAGTATTATTCTTAGTTACCAAGACATAGTGTAACTCAACGTTATTTGTCTAAGAAATTTATAAATAATAGTTTGGCTGCAGTGTGTAGGAGGAGAATGTACCCAAAAGGAGCCCAGGTTTCTGATGTGTATAACTGGATAGGAAAAGCAGAGGAATGGTTGTAACAAAGAAATTAAGCATTTGATTTTGAAGAAAGAAAATGAAATGTGGTATAATATTTAGTATAGAGAAAAACAGAAGAGCCTTGTGTGTTGATACAGTAGTGGTCTACTGGAAAATTCCAAGTGAAGAAACTAAAATACAATAAGGTAATAATGATTAGATTTTCTATGTATTTCTTTATAATAGCAAACATTTTTCATAAAGGCCTAGAAAATAAATATTTTAGGTTTTGAAGCCATATGGTTTCTGTCTCAACTCTAGAAATCTACCGTTGTAGGATTGAAGTAGACATAGTATATAGGTAAAAGAATGAGACAAAACTCCACAGATGGATTGAAATTTAATTACGAAGTGTTATCTGGAACTCTATTTCAATAAATTTGAAAACATAATAATGATTTATGTGTAAAATACCAATCTTGATTTTAAATTAATTAGGACACTTGAGTAGATCAATCACCTTAGAAAAGAGATGCAGAAAAAGATTTTGCACCTTTTTTTCAACATTCATTCATAATAAAACCTTTCAACAAAGTGTAGAAGGAACTTACCTCAACACAATAAATGTTGTATATGAGAAGCCCACAGCTAATATAATAATTAATGGCAGAAAATGGAAAGCTTTTATTCTAAGATCCGTCACATGGCAAGGATGCCCACCCTTGCCAATTATATTTAACATAGTACTGGAATTTCTAGCCAGAGAAAGTAGATAAGAAAAAGGATTAAAAATCATCCAAATAAGAAAGAAAAAATAAAATAATCTCTGTTTTCAGATAATACAGTCATATCTGTAGAAAAATCTAAGGATTCAATAAAAAAATCTGTTAGTATAATAAATTCAGTAAATTGCAGGGTACAAAATCACTGTACAGAAATCAGTCACATTTTCCACAGTCAGTAATACTGTATTGCATATTTAAAAGTTGCTAAGAGTAGATCTTAAAAGTTCTAATCACAAGAAAAAATTTTTTTAACTTTGTATGGTGATGGTTGTTAACTAGACTTATGGTGATGAGCTTTCTGCAATATATACAAATATCGAATTATTACATTGTACACCTGAAACTAATATAGTGTTATATGTCTATCATAACTGAAAAAAATCAGTCATATTTCTACACATAAACAATAAACTGTTCAAAAAGGAAATTAAGAAAAATTTCCCATTCACAGTAACAACCAAAAGGATAAAATACTTGAGGGTAAACCTAACCAAAGGGGTGAGACACAGTCAAATGGAAAGATATCCAGTGTTTGTAGATTGGAAGAATTAGTACTGTTGAAATGTTTGTACTACCCAAAGAGATCTACAGATTCAATGCAATCCCTATCAAAATCCCAATGACGCTCTTTGTAGAAATAGAAAAAACAATACCAAAATTCATATGGAACTACAAAAAACCCCAAATAGCCAAAGCAGTCTTGAGCAAGAAGTGTAAAGCTGGAAGAATCACACTTCCTGATTTCAAAATACATTACAAAGCTACAGTAATAAAAACAGTATGGGACTAGCATAAAAACAGACATGTAGAACAAAGGAACAGAGTAGAGAGGCCAGAAATAAATCCAGGTTTCTAAGGACAACTGATCTTCAACAAAGCTGCCAAGAACCCACAATGAGGAAATGATAGTTTTCTTTAATATGTAATGCTAATAAAGCTGAATATTAACATGCTGGAGAATGAAATTGGACACTTATACCACATACAAAAATCAACTCAAAATAGATTAAAGTACTAAATGTAAACCTGAATCTATAAAATTACAATAATAAAACATAAGGAAAAAGCTTACTGAACTGGGTCTTGGCAATGAGTTTTGGGATATGACACCAAAAGCCCAGGCAACTAAAGCAAAATAGACAAACAGGACTACATCAAACTAAAAAGTTTTGGCACAGCAAAAGAATCACCAGAATGAACTGGCAACCTAAGAATGGGAGAAAATATTGCAAATCTTATATCTGATAAGGAGCTAATATCCAAAATAAGTAAGGAACTCATACAAATCAATAGCAGAAACACAGACCAATTTAAAAAATGGACCAAGGGCCTGAATAGACCTTTGTCAAAAGAAGACATCAGAATGGCCAAAAGTTACATTAAATGCTGCTCAATGTCACTAATCAAGGAAATTCAAATTTAAACCTCAATGAGTTATTACCTCATACCTGTTAGAATGACTGTCATCAAAAAAGACAAAGAATAACACGTATTGGAAGGATATGGAGAAAAAGAACCTTTGCCCACTGTATGTAGGAATTTAAATTCATATAGCGATTATGGAAAACAGTAAGGAGGTTCCTCAAAAGATTAAAAATGGAAGTACCTTATGATCTAGCAATCCCACTTCTACATATACAGTATATCCAAAAGAAATGAAATCAGTATCTCAAGATGATCTGCACTCCTATGTTCGTTGCAGTATTATTCACAACAGCCAGATAAGGAAACAACCTAAATGCTCATCAATGGATGAATGGGTAAAGAAAATGTAGATATATAATAGATTATTCAGCCTTAAGAAAAGAATGAAATCCTGACACTTGTGGCAACATTGAGGAACCTGGAGGATATTATGCTAAATAAAATAATCCAGATTCAGAAAGATGAGTACTGTGTGATCTCACTTAATATGTGGAATCTAAAATAGTCATGGAACTCATGGAAACAGAGAGTATAATGGTGAGTTCCAGGAGGCAGGGTGGGAGGAGGAAAGGGGGAGATGTTGGTCAAGGGGTACATAGTTTTAGTCATGTAAGATGAATAATTTCTAATGAACAGCAGTGTGACTATAGTTAACAATATTGTATTGTATACTTGAAATTTTCTGAGAGGGTAAATCTTAAGGGTTCATACCAGGCGCACACACACAAAAGCAAATGATAACTATGCAAGGTGATAGATATGTTAATTAGCTTAAGTGTAGTGATTATTTCACAATGTTTACATATATCAAAACAAAGCTGTACACTTTAAATATAAATAATTTTTATTTGTCAATTATGCCTTAGTAAAGCTGGAAAAAATAACAGAAAAGAAATGAGGTAAAGATATTTGGACAGTTAATTTGTCTACAAACTTTATTTTTTTTATTTGCTGTACGTGGGCCTCTCACTGTTGTGGCCTCTCCCTTTGCGGAGCACAGGCTCCGGACGCGCAGGCTCAGTGGCCACGGCTCACGGGCCCAGCCGCTCCGCGGCATGTGGGATCTCCCTGGACCGGGGCACGAACCCGTGTCCCCTGCATCGGCAGGCAGACTCTCAACCACTGGGCCACCAGGGAAGCCCCGTCTACAAACTTTAAATGATAAGTAACTTTTATGATATTGAACCCATTTCAGTCATGAAATAAGATGTAAAACTTTTTTATTCATTTTGTAAAATAAAAATATAGCAACATAAAAAGATTAATGTTAAAGCCCAGTTCTATATCAAATGTAATTGATATGTTTATATATACAATATAAATAATATAATAAACAGTGTTCTGAAAGCATAATGTTATGATAAACTAGAATATATTGCAAGACTGAAAATTTAGCTCAATAACAGTAATCCTATCAATACATCTCATAAAATAAAACATTAATATTTTCTCTAATATCCAGGCAAATTTCTTGGTATCATTTGAAATTGGTTTTTAATAAAATCTCCAAGCAAAATGGAAATTGTAATCAAAATCATTTATCAAATTTTAATAGCAAGCAACACTTTAGATAACAGGTCTCTAAATCGTCAACATGGAGAAACCAGGATTAAGACAGAGAGGGATAGCATCCACATTATTATGCAATATTATTATAAATTTTCAGTTACAACCAATAAGATAACATGAAATAATCTTTATAAATTTTAAAAATGAAGAGACAAAATATATCTTTTTGATGATGTATTTTTGTACCTACCAAAAACTAAGAGACAAGTCAATTCTTAAAAAAAACTATTAAGGGATCTAGGAAAATTGAAGGGATGTAAAATATAATTTATAATTAGGTCTTTCCTATTAGAAGTAGTAATAGGATTTTTTAATAATCCATTCAACACAGTAGAAAAGCTGTGATACTTTGGAATAAACTTAAAGGGAAAGTACCCAACTTTTATGAAGAAAGTAATACAGTTTTATTGAAGGACATAAAACAAGACCAGAACAAAGGGAAGGAATGTACCGTATTGTTTGATGGAAACATAACATGTTTATGAAATTGTCTATTTTTCCAAAATTATATTAAAATTCAATGTGATTCCAATTTAAAATCAATTTTTAGTGTTATGCTGTGACCTTTATGCCAATGTGAAAGTTTTCCTTGTTTGTTTGTTTACAAACTTGGAACTATTTATTGATTGTGAGGAGAAACTTACGTACAAACAAGGCATGAGGAGAAGGGGGAAACTGTCCAGTGCTGGCAAAGGAAGTAGGGGCTGGAGAGTGGGCCTGACAATACACCAAGAATCAGGAGAAGTTTTCTGAAAACTAGCTCAACTCCTAAACATGCTTCATGGGAACTAGGCTTCGGGACACAGTCCATGTGGAAGGGGACAGACAAGGTTGGTTCTAGAAGCCAAGAAGTTTAACTCCAGTGGAGTCCCTTCAGTGGAGTCTGATCCACTGTGGTAGGGACATAACCCCCTCCGAGATCTACTTTCAATCATAGCTCCCTCTGTAATTTTATTACAAGGAGCCTCCAGTCTTTGAGCCCGGGATGTTGGCGGTGGGTCAGAGCACCTTAACTAGCCACCAAAATTATTCAGAGAATGGTTATGTGAGAATCTTCTAGATTTTAATGTGTAATATAGCGTAAAACAAATAACAAACCAAACTCAGAACCTACAGAGAAAATATCCAATCATAATGAGGATAAAGAAAGACAAAATCAGGAAAACTGAAGCTGAGAGAATTTCTGGCCAGTAGAATGGTATTAAAGGATGTTTTTCAGGCTGAAGGGAAACACTGCCCATTGGAACTCATGTATAGACGAAATGAAAACAGAAATTGTTGTTATTAAAAAAAAAAAACAGCATTTTTCCTGCTCTTAATTTAGTTGAAGAACAACTATCTGTATTAAGCCAAAATAATTACAGTATATGGTATAACTGTCCCAGGCAATACAAAATAAATAAATAGTGAGAAAAGAAATCAGTGAAATAAAAAAAACTACTCAACATAAATACAATTAATAGAGACAAAAGTTGTTTTTCCTGAAAAAAGTTAATAAAATTGATAGACTCCTAACATGACTATTTAAGAAAAGGGAGAGACGGTGAATGTGATTACCAATATTAGGACGTAAAAGTATTTATTACCACAATCGTGAAGGATTGGAAGAAGAAGGCAGCCCAGGGCTTGTGTTGAACTAGAAATCAGAGTGGGGTTTGAGAAAAATCAAGTACTGACATTTCTGGTAAGACATTGATGGTGAAGTTCTCCTTAGATTTGGCAACGTGGGGTTTGGTGGGGTCCTCCAAAGACCACTTTTAATAGAGCAAGAGGAGCGATGCCAAACTGTAGTTGATTAGTTGAGTAGTGTTTAGGTGATCCTTTGAAAAAAAAATTGTATGCAGATAGTTCCTTCAGTAAGTTTGGCTGTGGAGTAGAAGAAAATACAGTCTACCTGGAAAGGAACATATAGTCAATATGAATTGTTTCCTTCTTTCTTTCTTTTAATCTTTTTTATTTAAAAGTAAACTAATGTTTACACAACAGCAAGGAAATTGGCCAGCAGAACAAAAGAACATTAGTTCCCCTGCTCTGTAAAAGATATTTGGAGATAAATGACATCAGTTGTTTTTATTGTCTGAAAACCTTGCTGCAAAGAACCAATAATCTTGGTTAAATGTAAAAATATAATGTTTTTTTTTGTGTGTGTTCACCTTCCTTTCAATAATAAGAAGACTCTTAAGGATTTATAATTGTAGCTTATTGAACGTAACATTCACAGCGGAACTGACGGCCAGTTAGTCAAGGATCTGTTGAATTAAGTAAAACTGCAACTTACATGCTGTAAACAAAATGAAAGGGGAAAAAGCAGCATTAATTGAGAGAAAAAGATTTTAAAATCTTGTAGGCAACTGACCTCTGCTTCAGATGAATGCATTTATGTACACGCAGATACATTTAAGTTTAGTAAATGTATCTTGAATTCCATGGATAAAATGGCCCAAAGTCTATAATTATGTTGTTCATTGTGTTAGGCAATTATTGTCAATTTTAATGCTTTGCCACTGTATCATGGCTTAGGCAAATACTCTCCATGTTCATGAATATTGGAGAGAGCAAGTCATAAATCTGTAAACTGAACATAAGCATCTTTCAAGCTGTCGGGCCTCTTGCAGTGCTTGCAAAGCTTAACATATTTTAATCTGTGCAGTGCTGTTATTATTTGCTGCCTTCCGTCTTTCTGTCCATCTTCCTGCCTCCTGTCTATCCATCAGTCCATCATTTTTTCCAATTAAGGGCAAGCTCGATGACAGACATGACAGGCACTCATTCTCCAATGCCACAGATTCTAAGTAGAAATAATTACTGTGTATGAAGCAGAAGCTGTGCACCAGTGTTGCTACCACAGGTTCCTATGACAGTCAACTTGTTGAGTAATAGGCATGGGTATGAAGGGTGGGGAATACTGAATGCATTCTCAGCAAAGATTATGACAATCCTTTTCTATTTTTACCAAGTGAAAGTGAAATTTACGTTTCTCTGAATTGATAATTGAGGAGCTCATTTGATAATGGATACTGGGATACTCTGAATAAGGCAGCCCTGGAGGGGAAGAGTTTTGGAAAAATGCTACACATTTTATGTACAGAAATATCCTTGACTTTCTCTTGTTATAGGATTTGTCATTAGAAATAAGGAAACTGTAACTTGCAGCTAAGCCATGATAATATCTATTCAGCCATAAGTAAATTATGTATAAAATATTAGACACACATAATTTGTATGTATCACCACATATGATTTGTCTATATTTAGTAAACTCAGAAGGTATTTTTCTGTCTGTAACCCTATTATAGAAGATGTACATGTAAACCAATGTAGTAATCCTTGGCTCTTAAAAATAAAAATAGTGAGTTGGGTATCTGGTTAGAAATGCAAGTTTTCTGAGAGTCAAAAGAAAAATACATCCAAATTATATTTACTAATAAAATTATATCAGAGTAGACTGCAGGCAATCATTTTACTTGGTCTGGTGTGATATAATTTGAAATGTAATTTTTGTAAAGAAGCAGGAGATGCCACTTTTTACAGTGATATAATACCCAATGACAAGATTGTTGTCTGTAATATAATGTACCCAATTAATGGGGCCTGGGATTTGCTTGGGGGAAATGACTGGTTCTGTGTTTGAGGCAGGAAATGCATAAGATGAATCTAACACATATTAAAACACCAGAAAAATTGGCTACTCCAAACTAATGGGGTCATGTCAAGAGGACCCAAGAGTCAGTCAGCTTGAATAGAATCTTTAAGCCAATGATAAGATAGTTAAAAAAATTTTTTTTAATGACCTCACAGTTGATTAAAACTCTAAATGTAGAAAATGAGTTCATAGATATAGTGATAAAAAGAAGAAAAAAGTAACATCAAAATGATAAAAGCATTAGAGTTTGCTTAAACATCAACTAATTACTCTCAAAATAGATAATGGTAAGGAAATACACATTTTACTATCTTTATGGTAGGAACTGTATTTTAGATAGTCAAATAGCTCTGAGGGTCACTGTTCTTAAAAATGAATTCTATCTCAAAAATGGAGAAGAAATGATCAAATTTAAATAACTTTTTGCAATCTATATTGAAATAATGGATTTAGGCAACAGTCATGATGGCTCTTACCATTGTACTAAGGTGGAATGCTAATGGGAAGAATTATGAAGAAGGAGTTATGTCATGACTGGAATGCAGTAATCAATCTTAGTATCAGAAGCAGGTTACCATGAAGGTAACTAAGCTTCAGCTTCAGGTTCCCTTATTTGCATATGTCACTTCCAAGCTCTGGGAGGGGCCAGAACAGTGTATGATGTTTGAAGAAATTAGTTAGGTTTTATGAATTTTAATTTTTGTGTCTGTAATTTCTCTACTATTCTAACTAAACATTTATATTTGTCATCTTTTTTTGTAATTCTGTAGCCTTTTTGTTAAAGAAGAGACTTCAAATTGTAAAAGTTTCAGGCCTTAACTAATCTAGACTTATTCCTGATTAGAATCACTAGTCCTGAGACAAACAAACATACTATGCTTCTCCATGTTATGCAATTGAATCACCCAAAATTATGTACACAGTATTCTTTTTTTAAAAATAATTATTTATTTATTTTTGGCTGTGTTGAGTCTTCATTTCTGTGCGAGGGCTTTCTCCAGTTGCAGCAAGCAGGGGCCACTCTTCATTGCAGTGTGTGCGCCTCTCACTATCGCAGCCTCTCTTGTTGTGGAGCACAGGCTCCAGATGCGCAGGCTCAGTAGTTGTGGCTCACGGGCCTAGTTGCTCCGCAGCATGTGGGATCTTCCCAGACCAGGGCTCAAACCCGTGTCCCCTGCATTGGCAGGCAGATTCTCAACCACTGCACCACCAGGGAAGCCCTACACAGTATTCTTGACAAAATTTTTGAAGTTTAATATATTCAAACCTTTATATCTAACTAAAATATTCAGAAAATATGGAGAACAGGGAAAAAGTTAAACTACCTCATGAGGAAGCAATCAATAAAATCCAAAATTTGGAGTGTAGTATAGAATAATTGCCTACATTTCTTTAAAATTTTAATAGAATTGAAAAAAAATTAAAATGGAGGATTTTGTGTGATTTTTTAAAATTCTGATGTTATCAAAAACTGTGAAAATACATTTTTTAGAAGGTAAAGGAAATTGATTATGAATTGAATATTATTACATGACATTAATAAATAATTAAATTTGTAACAAGTGCTAATGTAATTGTGTTTATGTAATAAATATTTTTATTACTATTTTTGAGATTCATATTAACTTTAAAGTTGTTTGGTTTAAAGAACAAATATTAGGGGATAGATTTAAAACATGTTTTTTTTTTTAAGCTACATGATGAGTTCATAAGATTTATTGACCTTTATTCTTTTGTAAGTATTTGAAAATTTTTATAATTTAAAAATATTTGTTAAATTTCCCCATAAACACTCTGTTTACTTACACCATGACCAAGTGGGATTTATTCCTGGAATGCAAGGGTGGTTCAGCATATGAAAATCAATGTAATATTCATACATCACATTAGCAGAAAAAACCAAACCAAACCAGAACAAAACACGTGATCATCTCAATGGATTAAGAAAGAGCATTTGACAAAATTTAACACATTTCATGATAAAGACACTCTAAAAACTAGGAATAGAAGGAAATCACCTCAACATAATAAAGGCCGTATATGAAAAACTCATAGCTAACTTCATACTCAATGATAAAAGATGGAAAACTTTTTCTCTTAATATCAAGAACAAAAGAAGAATGTTCTTCTTCAACACTTATATTCAACATAGTCCTGGAAGTCAACCTGGGCAGTTAGACAAGAAACAGAAATTTAAACATTCCGAATCAGAAAGGAAGAATTAATCTTATCTCTGTTCACAGATGACATGACATTATATGTAGAAAACCAAAACAATTACACCCCCAAAAAGAGAAAAAACGGAACTAATAAATGAACTCAGCAAAGTTATAGGATACAAAATCAACAATGAAAATTAGTTGCATTTCTGTATGCTAATGATGAACAATCAAAAAGGAAATTAAGAAAACCATTCAATTTACAATAGCGTCAAAAAGAATAAAATACTTAGGAATAAACTTAACCAAGTAGAAAAAATATTTACACTGAAATTAGAGAAACAAATTTTAAAAAGACACAAATAAATGGCGAGATGTCCCATATTCATTGATTGGGATATTCAATATTGTTAAAATGTCAACACTACCCAGAGTAAACTACAGATTCAATGCAATACCGATTAAAATCACAATGATTTTTTTTTTTGCAGAAATAGAAAAACCCATCCTAATGTTAACATGGAATTTAAAGGGACCTCAAGTAGTCAACTGGTTTTTGACAA
The DNA here is from genome assembly GCF_937001465.1 of Orcinus orca. NCBI lineage: Eukaryota > Metazoa > Chordata > Mammalia > Artiodactyla > Delphinidae > Orcinus > Orcinus orca. Next base: position 28,345,500 of record NC_064571.1, read on the forward strand.
GGATGCCAAGACTATTCAATGGGGAAAGAAACATCTTTTCAACAAGTGGTTTTGGGAGAAGTAGATGATCTACATGCATTAAGAAAGGAAGTTATGCTCTTAACATATATAAAAGTTAACTGAAAATGGATCAAAGACCTAAATGTAAAAGCTAAAACTATCAAACTCTTAGAAGAAAACATGGCAAAATTTCATGACATTGGATTTGATCATGCTTTATTGGATATGACACTGAAAGCTCAGGCAGCAAGAGAAAAAATAGATAAGTTGGACTTCATCAAAATTTAAAACTTTTGTGCATCCAAGGACACTATCAACAGAGTGAAGATGTAATCTACAGAATAGGAGAAAATATTTGCAAATCATATACTGCATAAGGGATTGATACCAAAAATACCAAAAGATGTCCTACACTTCAGCAATAAAAAGACAGGGCAGTCCAATTAAATATAAGGGAATTGAGTGGACATTTCTCCAAAGAGGTTGTATGGGTAGTGCATGAGCATATGAGAGGATACTAAATATCACTAATCTTTAGGGAAATTCAGACTGAGAGCAGGATGGCATGTCACCTCACACACTTGGGATGGCTGTTGTTGAAACAAAACACAATGACAGGTGTTGGCAAAGATATGCAGAAATTTTTGGAGCCCTTGTGCTTTGCTGATGGGAATATGAAATGGTGCAGTGGCTCTGGAGGACTGTCTAGTTCTCAAAAATTGTACACCGATTGCCATGTCATCCAGCAGTTCCACTTCTGGGTATATACCCAAAAGAGTTTGGAGTAGGGACTTGAACAGCCACTTGTACACCTATGTTTTGGCAGCATTTTTAACAGTAGCCAGGAGGTGGGGGTAACCTAGGTGTCTATCCAAGGAAGAAAGGATAAACAGAATATAGTTTATGCATACTGTTGACTATTGTTCAGACTTGAAAGAGAAGGAAATCCTGGCATATGCTACAGCAAGGATGAACCTTGAAGATGTTATGCTAGAAGAAGTAGGCCAGTCACAGAAGGATAAATGTTGCAACATCCCACTTGTGAGGGAATAGCTAGGGTGCTCAGGTTCATGGAGACAGATACTGTTACTTGGGGCTGTGGGGAGGAGGAAATTGGGAGTTGGTATCTAATGGGTATAGAATTTCAGTTGGGGAGCATGGAGAGGTTCTAGAGATGGATGGTGGTGATGGTTGCGCAGCAATGTGGGTACGCTTAATGCCACAGAGCTGAAGTGAAAAGAATTGTGGATTTTGCCACGATAGAAAAAAATGAAAAAGTATTAATGAAATAATATTTAATTAAAAATACACAAGATATATAAAAATAATGTGTTTACCAAAAGGCATGCATAACTTCATATTTATCCTTTCACAGTTACAAACTCAACCTTTCTCAGTAATGTCTGGTGGTAAATATGGATTGATGCTTTTCACACTCATTAATCAATAATGTAGACTCCTGTGGGGACCTCCTTGAATTTTCACATGTACAGTATTACATCAGAAACAAGCACTACTGAAAGAAAAAATGAGGAAGAAACAAAAATCTTTATCATCTGTCATGTATGCACTTACACTGGTAGCCAGCAAATTTTTCTTTAAAACTCCAAAGAGTAAATATTTTAGACTTTTCAGACCATACAGAGTTTTTTGTAACTACATAATTCTTCTGCTGTTGTATAAAGGCAGCCATAAACAATACATAAAGGAGTGGGCATGGCTGATTCCAAGAAAACTTTACCTACAGGAACAGTCATGGGCCAGCCCTGGGTAATTTGCTGACTGTAATCTTTACCATGTAGTAGTTTGATTGCCAAGAGCTCCAGCTTTTCTTTGTGCACTCAGCTGAAGCTAATGGCTAGAATAAATTTAACATAGGTATGCCTGTGAAGTGCACTGGGAGGCCTCCTCAATAATTGTAGCACTTATGATTGGTGTTGGAATCATCCCAGGTTTATTCCTCTTCCGTTATCTTTAACTTAAGAATTGCCATGTGATTTGCTTTGGCCAGTGAAATGTGAACAGAGTATTATGTGGATTTCCAATTGGAAAAATTGAAATACAGGTGCAACTTGCCATCTAACCTTTTGCCTACTGCAGTGGTTGTAGAATTACGTGTCCATAATGAGTCTGTATCACCCTAGATTCCTGAGTGACAGTTATAAGCAGAAAGCCACTGCAGTACCACAATAGATATGCTTAATTGGCAAGAAATAAATTGTGACTGTGTTAATCCAGTGAGATTTTGTGATTGTAAATTATCACATCATAATTTAATCCATCCTGCTTGATAGTACACTATTTGATTAATAATTGTGTAATTTTAAATTTTCATTAATTGTAAATCATGATTTGCCAATATCTGAAGCAGCGATTAAAGGAGTTTTATGTGAAAGGGCATCGACAGACTTGTATCTGCATTGTAATTAGGGATTACAATGCATATTTTATAGTGCTGAAGAATTCTGGAAATCTATGTCTTTCTGAAGCTGACCTAAGCATTATGACATAGGCTCTTTTAGCTCACAGCCCATATTTGATGTTTATTTGGAGTACCATAAATCTATATCAGTGCAATTTTTATAACTTCTGTTAAATCTTGACTATCAGTATGAAAATTAGGGATTACAATGAATATTTTATAATGCTGATTTTAATACTGAGGCATGTCAAAATAAAGTGATTTTCCTTTACACATAGAAGAAAATAAAGATGTCAGTCACATTCCTTCCCTCTGCCTACTGAGAAAGCTCATCCCAATTATAAAACATCATGCTTTTTATTACAGCTCTGTTTAACTGTATTTAAATAGAAAAACTCTAATGTATAAATTGATAAACATAACATGAATTCTAAAAATCAGGATCAAAGAATAAGTTGTATTGTGCATATTGCTAATTCATGTAGTTCATTTCATTATAATGTATACCTGACTTTATAATATTGGACTTATAACCCTTTATCATGAACATTTTAAAAATAAAATCCAAATATCTACAGCATGCCAGTTGGGTCTCTGAATTTTATGTACCTGATCATTCTGATACACAGCGTTTGTCACCTTAGTTTAATGTGCAAACAGCGCTGAGAGCATCTTATTCCATATTCCTTGCCACAGGTATAGACAAATGATGACAAGCTGTGAATCTAAAAACTGTCTTTAACGGTCTACTAGAACAGCTTGAATATTGAGAGTGAAAACATTTACTGATAAAATTTCTAACTCATGCCGCATTGGGGAATGGATGACAGAGGGAACGGACTCCTGGCAATCAGCACACACTAGAGAAAACATAAACACGGAATGTCTTTGCAACCTTTGTCACCTCCTATTTGCTTTACATTTGTCATTGGTTTTAGTGAATAGGAGCTGGGTTCCAAGAAATCTCTGCAGGTTTCTTCAACTTCTCTCGTCTCTGAGCTTCTGCAACCAACACGTCTGCTTGAACCCATCAGCTGTGGTAAGTGTACATTTAGAGTCTTAAGGGAATCTGCAACTTGAGTGCAGGCAGCACCAAAGTAAAGATCCTACATGGCTTTAATACATGTATACATTTTTAAAATCCCATTTTAGGTAAATTTGTCCCTGAGATCAGTGTATGTGAAATCTCAAGTAAAGCCTTAAACATGTGCTTGAGACACTGGTGTTTCACAGACTTCAAAGGCAACAGATGTGACAATCCAGGGTGAGTCATTCAGTGCCAATTTAGTCAGAGACTGGGAATATCAATGATGTTATGCTTTAATTCGAGTAAATATATTATCTGATTTATTTTTTCTTAGCAAAGTGTCTATTCATTAATTTTTTACAGCGCTTTTATATAGTTTACTTTGGCTTTCATTTTACAGCCTCCACTCAGTTCCACAGCTACTTAGGTCAACACCATTTTCCCCAAAACTTCTTAAGTGAAGTTATTTCCTACTTTTAATACAGTTAGATGTTTTGTCACATTCTGTGTTCCATTGTGGATTCTCCAGAATATCTAAATGAATGTTTTTTTAAATTATGTATATTAACGTTCACTCTTCGTGCTATAAATTTCTGTGGGTTTTAACAGATGCACAGTATCATGTATCCACCACTACAGTATCACACAGGGTAGTTTCACTACCCTAAACAATCCTCTGTACTTCACCTATTTAACACTCCTCAGTCCCCAAGCACCTGGCAACCACTGACTTTTTAAAATTATCTCTATAGATTTGCCTTTTCCAGAGTGTCATACAATTTTTCATGATTCCTTTCAGACTGGCTCCTTTCACTTAGCAATATGCATCTATAATTTATCCATATCTTTTCATGTTTGGTACCACATTTCTTCTCATGGAATGATATCTCATTGTTGGGATGTACCACAACTGTTTATTCACACCTGTTAAAAGGAGATCTTGGTTGCCTCTGATTTTTGACAATTATGAGTAAAGCTGCTATAAATATTTGCATGAAGGTGTCTTTTAGGATCTTTATCTTTGATTTTCTATAGTTTGAAAATGATACACCTACATGTAATCTTTTGATATTTATTCTGTTGGATGTTCTCTGAGCTTCCTGGATCTGATTTGGCGACTGACACTAATTTGGGGGAAATTCTCAGTCATTATTGTTTAAAATATTTCTTCTGTTATTTTCAGTTGTCTCCTTGTGGTATTCTTATACGTGTATGTTACACCTTTTGTAGTTGTCCCACAGACCTTGGATATTCTAGAGATTCTTCTGTCATGTCTAGTCTACCAATAATCCCATCAAAGGCTTTCTTCCCATCTCTGTTGCAGTGTTTTGCATTTCTAGTGTTTCTTTTGGGTTCTTTCTTAGGATTTCCATCTCTCTGCTGACATTATCCATCTGTTTTTGCATGCTGTTTATCCATTAAAGCTCTTACCATATTAATTATAGTTCTTTCAAAATCCTGGTATGATCATTCCCAATCCCTGCCATGTGTGGTTCCTTCTATCTCTTGTGTTTTCTTTGCCTTTTACTATGCCTTGTAATTTTTCTTGACAGCCAGATTTGAACAAAGAACTGCTGTAACCAGGCCGTTAGTAATGTGGTGGTAAGGTGTGGGGGGAGGGGAAGTGTTCTATAATTCTATACCTATAATTCTGTAATCTCTAATAACTAGCTCTCAGTTGTTTAGTGGGCCAGTGCCCCTGGAGCTTCACGAGTGTTTTTCAGTTTTTGTCTCTCTCCTTAGGTGAATGAGGATGGCTCAAGTGGGCTAGAGCTGTGTATTCCCCCTCTCCTATGTGGAAGGCTACAGCTGACTAGAGTTGGGTATTTCCCTTCTCCCAGGTGAGCTAGGCTCTGCTAATATCGCAGCCAGTTAGACTCCGGTTAATTAATTTCTCCTGAGCGCTGGCCTTGTTAAGTAGAACAGCCTGCTCTCTGGCGTATTTCAAAATGGTTCCTCTTCCCTTCCTGCTGCTGACAGCACAAGCGGATTTTTCTCTGACACTTACTGTGAGAATCCAGTTGAGCTCCTGGAGGTAAAACTCACTAGAGTGTGGGAGCCCCACTATGACTGGGCTCCCCTGGAGTTTTTAACCGTCAGGATTGTCCACACTGAGCCTCCAGCAATTAGACAATTCCAGTTCAGGTTTTCCTGCTCCGGCACTGGTTCCCTTGCCAGTTTCTGCCCGCCAGACTCTGCTCAGGTGAGTCATGACTCTCTGTATTCACTTGTCTGACTTTCCAGTCCTGGAGACAGCAGTTTGCACTGTGTCCTCCCCCTCTGTTATGAATTCAAGAAGAGTTGTTGATTTTCCAGTCTGTTCAGCCTTTTACTGGTTGTTAGGACAGAGTGGTGACTTCCAAGCTTCTTTCATGTAGATCAAAAACCTGAAGTCTGCAGGGGTTTTGTGAATATGTTTTAAAGTAAGTTGAGTAAACATCTAGGAACATGACTGCTGGATTGTGTGGTAAGAGTATGTTTACCTTTGTAAGCAACTGCCAACTGTCTTCCAAAGTGGCTGAACCTTTTGCATTCTCACCGTCAGTGAATGAGAGTTCCTGTTGCTCTGCATCCATGTCAGCAATTGGTATTGTTAAAATTTTGGATTTAAAATCTTTCTAATGGTTGTGTAGTGATATCTCTTTGTTGTTTTAATTTGCAGTTCCCTAATGACAAATAATTTTCAGCATATTCCTGTTTATTTGCCATTTGTATGTCCTTTTTGGTGAGGTATCCAGATATTTTGCCTTAATTTTTTTTTTATTGTTGAGTTTTAAAATTTCTTTCTGTATTTTGCATACAATACCTTTATCAGACATGGGTTTTCCAAATAGCTTATCCCAATCTATGGCTTGTCTTTCTATTCCCTTAAAAGTTTACTTCAGAGCTTAGAAATTTTTAATTTTAAAAATCCAACCTACCAAGTTTTTCTTTCATGGAATGTGCTTTTGGTATTGCATCTAAAAATGTGTCACCAAGTTCAAGGTCACATAGATTGTTCCTTACTTTACTTTCATACTGGTACACTTCAGCATCTTCTTATTTGCAAACTTCCTTTTTAAGCATTGCAATTCAGTAAAAGCCCCCAAACCTGAAGATTTTTAACCTCCTAATTATCTATTCTTTAATTATTGGTTTTTCAGTCTGAACATGATGTAATCAAAATATAAAGGACTTTCTACCACAATAGTTCTATGTTTTTAAACACACTTAAGTTGTTTATAAAGCTTCTCTTCAAAGGCTTAAATATTGATATTTGAAGAGAGGTAGCAAAGAGAAAATTCACACTGCCATGTGGGAACTTTTATTTCATTATTTTGCTGTTCTAGTTTCCCATTAGTAAATTTCACTTTGGTAAATTTTTAAAACCACCACTTATTTTCTTTTCGAGTTTTATTAAGAAATAATTGACATATATTGCTGTATAAGTTTAAGGCACACAGCATGATGGTCTGAGTTACATGTATTCTGAAATGATTATCACAGTGGTTTCAGCTGATATCCATCATCTCATAGCTACAATAAAAAGAAAAGAAATAAGAAAAACATATTCTCATTGTGATAAGAACTCTTATAATTTACTCTTTTAACAACTCTCTGATATATCATACAGCAGTGTTAACTGCTATTAATTTTTTAATAAACATCTCTGTTAATTGAGATACAGTTTAACACATTCCTGGACACAAGGTGCTGACACAACTTGGAATCCATGTGTCTTTTACATTGACTCTCATTTCCAAAGGAATTTAACATATGAAAATTCTTATACATTTTGGGTTTGATGTTTTTTAATACATTATAGACAAATAGACATAATAGATAAGTTTTGATAAAAATTGAAGAATCAAAGAAACCAGTGTATTCAGTACCCTAGAAACCTCAAACCCAAAGGAAATAGTAAACATGATCACAAAAGGAAATAATATGGAAGGAAAGCATAGGCTTTTATAAGTTGTCCTAGAATCATCTTCTCTTACATTATAACTTTAATGACTTTAAACTCATTTAATCTACATGTATTTAGTCAGCTTTTTTCAGTGATTATCGAACAATCTCTTAAATGATTTATGATTAAAATTGACTAATCTGGACAGGAAATTCTCTTTATATAATAAAAAAGTTCCATGTGAAATACTCTATTTAAATTAAGAGGAACAATTATGGAAAATTCCTACCATGTAGTGACCTGGCACAATGAAAGTACTCAAATATGTTTGCTGAATAAGTTATAAAATGATAATAAAAAGTTAGCAGAGCAAAAACAGATGAATAAATTAAATCCACATTTTTGAGCCTAGATTGACAAGATTATTAATATTTGCTTAATATCATTAGGTACTTGCTGTGTTTCGAGCTTTATTCTAACTATTTTACATTAATTACTCTTCCCAACACCCTTTTGAGATAGTTGTACTTTATAAGAGCTTTGCCACTTCTAATAAATGTTTGCTTTCTATTTGATTCATATGTATTTCTAAATTTGACTACAAGCTTATCCATATTGAAGATACTCATACCCACTGCACTGAATTAAAGGATTTGGGTGGCTAATCAAGGACAAGACATAAGCTAGGGGGTGGCAGTAGCACACAAGGAGTTGCATTGTGGGCAGCACTTGGACAGGATGCATGTGAGGGGAGATCCCTCACAGCAGGAGACCTCTTAGACACAGCAGCCTAGGTCCATCATCCATAAAGGGGAGAGGACAAATAAATGACTGGGGAAGAGAGCTGGAGAGGAGGCTTAAGTGTCTAGATGATGCCTGGGTCAGAGAGCTTTCAAAGCCAGCAGAGACTTGGGATCTTTAAAGGGCCATGGTTTACCTTATTTATGGCTAGTAGATGTTGGGTGCAGTTTCTTGGGGTTTGCAGAGAAGACTGGCTTCTAAATGACTAAAAATAGGCCTATTGGGGCTATATTTAAAGCAATTGGATGTGTAAGAATTTGAGTTTAGCACCAGTAGGCTTTTGAGCTAACAGTCTAGACTGCTGTGATGAAGTAAAAACATGGGGGCCACAGTAAACAGGGAACATCTTTGGCTCATTTGTATAACACCTATAAAGTAATATCTATTCATTCTTAAATATACAAAATAAAAAAAGCATACAAAAAAAGCACACATATTGCCAATTTTAAGTTGCGTGGGGTATATGTGTGTGTATATACATAGAAATGTATATATTGCATGAGCTGTATTTTCAAGCACACGCACACACACACATGCACACATAAACCCTAAAACTATTAAATATATGAAAAAAGCTTTCTACATGCACTATCAAGTTTTCCTTAGGGGATTTTTTCCTTGTGTCTTTAGGGTTTAGGCAGTGGTATTAGGCAACTAGGGATGTCATAACAAAATGCCACAGAGTGGATGACTTAAACAACAGAAATGTATTTTCTCACAGTTCTGGAGGCTAGAGGTCAAGGTGATGGCAAGTTTGGCTTCTCCCTGAGACCTCTCTCCTTGGCTTCCTGCCTTCTGTGTCTTCATATGACCTTTTATTTGGTTTCTCTTCTTCTAATAAGAACACCAGTCTTATTGGATTAGGGCCCCATCCTTATGATCTCATTTAACCTTAATTACCTCCGTAAAGTCCCTAGTTCCAAATGCAGGCACATTGGATGTTAGGACATCAATGTGTGGATTTAGGGGAGACATAATTCCATCTATAAGTACACTGTACCTCTGGATTGCAATTTTGTATGATATATGTATTTAGATATAGAGCCAATAATATATGCCCTGCACGATTTCACTATTTTAATTGCATGTGTATTATATACCACATTTTTATTTAAACTTGGACAAGAATTGCAGGTTCATTTGGCTTATGAAATTCAGTTCATTTATAACCTGTTTCACACAGCACTTCAGAACAGAAAATTAACTTTCTTAGCTGAATAAAACCAAAATGGAAACAAAATTTTAGTTCCTAAAAGAGCTTTGTAAATGATTTTGTATTGCACATTTCATTTAATTTATTCCAACCAGGATTAAAATATGTTAAATACTCTTTTTTGTTGTGAAGATATTCACAACTATGAAATGAAGTGGCCATTGTATTCTTAAGAGCTCAACATAATTAAGACTATACTTTATTGCGATCAACCAATTCCATTAAAATATCACTAGAAATGAATAAATTGAAAGGATCCTCAGCGAAATGAGAAGGAATGATTATGAGTTCCTGAAATTTGAGCTCTATGAAGGCAGCATTTTGTTGCTGTGGTTTTGTTCATCTATACAAATAGGAGCAAAATCTGGTAGCATTACATTGAAAAATAACTCTATATTAAGTTTATACTTCCCCACAAATATTTGGCAATGTTTAACGTTGTATCTTCATGCCAGGAACTTTTCTAGGACTTAGGAATAGATCTCTTAATAAAATAAACTCCCTGCCCTCATAGAACTTCATTCTAGCATAGAGACAGAAAATAATCAAACACTTCCTTTAATTTGGGTTTCCCCTTTAGAGCTAGCCAGTGACCCTGACAGAAGTTTTTAAGTATTCAATGTATAAAAGTATATCTATAATCTCTGAACTGTAAAGTTCACATACAATAATTGTACCTACAGTTGCTACATTTCAGGGCACTATCATGTTGACCTACTCTATATGACTAAAATAATCAACAATACAGTTCAGTTGTAGTTTCTAAATGTAGTAGTGTTGAACAGAGGACCAAAATGCAAGATGTCATATAAAAGAGTGGTAAAGAAATGAGTTTTTTGCTCTGTTTGACTCAGTTTTCTGCTGCATACTTACTATGATATGAGACAATGTATTCTATCTCTACAAAACTCAGGTGTTTCCTTTGTGAAATGAGAGAAATAATTAAAGGATGGCTCTGAGTATTATAGAAGATAATATGTGCATTGTACTTAACATGATACCTGGTATGTAAGATTCATTGAAATTCATGGTAGCTATTACTATTGCTAAAATGCAGATGTGTTGAAGGGGGCAAAAAGATGAGCTTTTTTTTCCATTTAGAGCAAGTTTCTTAGATTTCACAACATGGATTAATTATTTTTAAACCAAACATTCCATTAGATATGGGAAATTTCCCATGACTACTATTATGATAGTAATCACCCTAGAAAACTGATAACTTAATCTTAGCTGTTTATGTTCAGAAAAAAAAATTGAGACTACTTTGATGTATTGTTTGTGGGGAGGTTTTTAGTAATTTCAGTTTTCTTGATACATTTGTATTCTCCATGTTTTATATGTGTTATTTTTGAAAAGTAAGAATGTAATTGGAGTGGCAGTTTACAGATGAGCAAGGAAAGGAGGCAGTTAAAATAAAAGTTTTTCAATAGTAAAACCTTTATAGTGGAAAAACTGGACAAACACTACCTCAGCCAGGTGGTCAAGGTCAACATCAACAGTGCTAAGTCATGTTCATAATATGTACCCTTGATATGACATGAAAGTGTCACTTTACTTCTATAGTTTTCCTTCCCCAAAATCCCAAACTCCAGTCTAATGAGAAAACATCAGTCAACTCTCAATTTAGGAATATTCTACAAAATACCTGAACAGTTTTCAAATCTGTCAAGGTCTCCAAAATATACAAACAGCTCACATAGCTCAATATCAAAAAAGAAAAAAAAAAAAACAATCAAAAAATGGGCAGAAGACCTAAATAAAAATTTCTCCAAAGAAGACATACAGATGGCCAAAAGGTGCATGAAAAAATGTTCAACATTGCTAATTATCAGAGAAATGCAAATCAAAACTACAATGAGGTATCACCTCACACCAGTCAGGATGGCCATCATCAAAAAATCTACAAACAATAAATGCTGGAGAAGGTATGGAGAAAAAGGAACCATTCTACACTCTTGTTTGGAATGTAAATTGGTACAGCCACTATGGAGAACAGTATGGAGGTTTCTTAAAAAACTAAAACTGGAGTTACCATATGAGTCTGCAATCCCACTCCTGGGCATATATCCAGAGTAAACTATAATTCAAAAAGAAACAAGCACCCCGATGTTCATTGTAGAGCTATTTACAGTAATCAAGACATGGGAGCAATCTAATGTCCACTGACAGATGAATGGATAAAGAAGATATGGTATATGTACAATGGAATATTACTCAGCCATAAAAAGAATGAAATAACACCATTTGCAGCAACATGGATGGATTAAATATCATCATACTTAGTGAAGTAAGCCAGACAGAGAAAGACAGTTATCATATGATATTGTTTATATGTGGAATCTGAAAAACAAAGATACAATTGAGCTTATTTACAAATGAGAAATAGACCCATAGACATAGAAAACAAATTTATGGTTACCAAAGGGGAAAGGTGAGGAAGAGGAATAAATTAGGAGGTTGGGATTAACATATACATAGTTATATATTTTATATATAAAATAGATAACCAACAAAGACCTAGTGTATAGCACAGGGAACTATACTCAATATTTTGTAATAACCTATATGGCCAAAGAATCTGAAATATATATATATATATATATATATATATATATATATATATATATATATATAAACTTCAGTTTCTGTATATATATAAACTGAATCACTGTTCAGATACTGAAACTAACATGACATTGTAAATCAACTACACTTCAATAAAATTTTTAAAAAATAAACTTTCAGGGTCATCAAAAGTCAATAAAAGTATGATAATCTGTCACAGCTAAGAGGAGCCTAAGGTGACATTACAACTAAATGTAATGTGGTATCCTCAGTGAGTTCCTGGAAGAGAGAAAAGACATTAAGTAAAAATTAAACAAATCTGAATAAAGTTTGGAACTTGTTAATAATTATTTAATAATTAACAATTTGGGTTCATTAATTGTGACAAGTGTACCATATTAATTACGATGCTTTGATAGAGGCTACTGAATATGAACTATTTGGGAACTTTCTGTACCAGTGTCACAATTTTTCTGTAAATCTAAAACTGTTCTAAAAAATAAAGTTTACTAATAAATATATAATCAAAAAAATTTTTAATTCACATAGTTTGGATAGTTCAATGACAAATTGGTGGTACTCAAAGAAGAAGTCTTGGAAATAAACACAAAATTAAAAGTCTACTTACAAAATGGATGGAGCTATACATGTATTTTTTCTTTGTAAAAATATCAAAATTTTGGAAATATTTACACAGTCAAAATAAAGGCAAAAGAAAATAAAAGTAAAAGCAGAAGATTTTTAAGTCATATCAAATGGATACTGTTGTCTACACTTGGCCAAAATTTTGCATCAAAATTAGTATTTTTATCTTGTGATTTTCTAAATATGTAACAACTGGTAGAACTCAGACCTGGCAAATGAGAGCAGACAGTAGTAAAGAGTGCTCATAACTATATAACACCTAAATATTAGAGTGGTATTTCTAAAACAGAATGTCAGCTCAGCCCAAAGACAAAACGTTTAGATTGAGTACCTGAAGTCTTGCTATGTTACACAATGGGAAGAAAATTATGTTACAAAAACAGATACAATGCAAGTTTCCCAGACCAGATAATCTCAACAACCGTAAAGCCCTAAATCTATACCAGCCATAAACCTAAAGGAAGGAAGGAAGGAAGGAGGGAGGGAGGGGCATTACAGCTCTTCCTGGCCTCACTGCCTCGCTTGCTGTCACTTGGGACTCCCCTTGCTCTTTGACTATGAAATTTGGTATATACATCTCCTCCTTTGGATAGCTTCCTATGCATCCTTCAAGACCTGCTCAAAAATCACTTTTGCCAAGAAGTCTTTCATGAAACTACCAGAAGGAGTTAGCTGCCCCTCATCTGAGTCCCCATAGTATTGTGTTCATTTTGTCACTCCTTCAACAAACACTTAGCAATTACCTACTGTATTCCAGGCCTGTATTTGTATCTCTGTACCATCATTTCCTGAACTCTATGACAGCCATGTCTGATTCCCCTGCTAGACTCAGACTAGTGCTTGGTGGTCTCCTCCTAAAATGAATGAGAAAAAGGAATCAGCAGTTACTCCTCACGGCCTGCCTTGTTTGAGGTGTGTCTTATTATAAACCATACTTTACAAATGTGAAAAATGAGACACGAGAATGCAAGGTAACATGTCTGAGGTAATACTGCTGCAAAATTTTCTTCTTTAGCCTTTTGATGCAATGGATTTACACTGATTATTGAATGTTTAGACAGCTTTGAATACCTGGGATAATCCTAGTTGGTTATGGAGTACATTCTTTCTATACATCTTTGGATGCAGTGAGCTATAATTTTGGTTAGGATTTTTGCAGCTACCCATGAGATATATCGGACTGTAGTTTTCTTGTCTTTTTCTGGTTTTGTTATGGGGGTAATTCTGGTCTCAAAGAATGAGTGAGGAAGTGTGCCCTCTGTTTCTCTTTTCTGGAGGATACTAAAGAGATTTGGGATCATTTCTTTCTTAAATGATTGGTAGAGTTCACCAGTGAAAAAATCTGGGCCTGGTGCTTTCTCTTCTGGAAGGATAATTATTGTTTGAATTTCTGTAATAGATATGGGCCTATTAAGATGATCTGTTTCTCCTTGTGTCAGTTTTGGTATGATGTGTCTTTCAAGCATTAGTCCATTTCATTCAAATTGTCAAATTTGGGATCATACCGTTTTTCATAATAGTCTACTATATTTTTAAATGATGGTCCCTCTTTCATTTCTGGTGTTGGTAACTTATGTCTTTATATTTATTCTTAGCCTGGCTAGAAGTTTATTGATTATATTAATGTTTTCAAAGAACCACCTTTTTGTTTCATTAATTTTCTCATTCTCTATTGATATTTCTCTATTTCTTATTTTAAGATTCATTAATATCTGCTTTAAGTTTGTTACTTCTTCTTTCTTTTGGTTTATACTGCTCTTCTTTCTCTAGTATCCTAAGGTGAAAGCTTACATTTTTGGTTTTAGATCTTTATTTTTCTAAAAAATATGCATTCAATGCTATAATTTCCCTCTAAGCATTGCTTTCACTGCATCTCATAAATTTTGATAGGTTTTATTTCAATTTTCACTAAGTTCAAGTTATTTTTAATATCTCTTAGCATTTCTTTTTTGACCCATGTGTTATTTACAAGTGTGTTGTTTGTTTAATCTCCAAATACTTTGGGATTCTCTAGCCACTTTCTGTTATTGATTTCTAGTTTATTTCCATTGTGTTCTGAGAGCATACTTTGGATGATTTCAATTCTTTTAAAATGTGTTTGAGGTGTGTTTCATGTCCCTGAATGTGATGTATCTTGGTGAATGTTCCATGTGAGCTTGAGAGGAATGTGCAGTTGACTCTTAAATAACATGGGTTTGAACTGGGCAGGTCCACTTATACCTGGATTGTTTTTAAGAAATATATAGTCAGCCCTTCAAATTCTTGGGTTTCGCATCTGTGGATTCAATCAACTTAGATTGAAATTTCCATTCATTTTACTACTTCATTTTATATGAGGGACTTGAGCATCAGCAGATTTTGGTATATGCAGGGGCTCCTGGGACCAGTCCCCCTCAGATACCAAGGGATGACTGTAATCTTCTGCTGTTGGATAAGTATTTTATAAATGTCAATTAGATACAGTTGATAATGATGGTGGTTCAGTTCAACTCTATGCTTACTGATTTTCTGTAAGCAGAATCTGTCAATTACTGATAGAGGTCTGTTGAGGTCTCCAACTATAATAATAGAGCTGTTTATTTCATCTTGCCATTCTATCTGTTTTTGCCTCACTTATTTTGGTACTTTGCTGTTATGCACATACACATTAAGGATTAAGTCTTCTTAGAAAATTGACCCCCTTATCGTTATGTAATGCCTCTCTCTATCCCTGATAATTTTCCTTGTTTGAAGTCTGCTTTGCCTGACATTAACATAGCTACTCCAGCTTTCCCTTCATTAGTGTTACTGTGGTATAGTTTTCTTCATCACTTTACTTATAATCTATGTCTTTCTTTTTAAAGTGGGTTTCTTGCAGACAACATATAGTCAGTTGTTTTTTTTATCCCCTCTGTCATTTTCTGTTTTTAATTTTTATTGTTGCATTTAATCCATTCACATTTAAAGTGATTATGTGTATAGTTGCATTAATTTCTCCCCTTTCTGTACTGTTCTATATTCATTGCACTTCTTATTTCTTATTTTTTAATATTCTACCCCTTTTCTGCCTTATCTGGTTTAATTAGGCATTTTATATGATTCTGTTTTCTCTCATTTCTTAGCAAATCACTTATACTTCTTTTTAAAAAATGATTTTAGTGGTTGCCCTAAGGATGGCAACATGTATTTAAAACATGTATTTACAACATGTATTTACAAGTCCACTTCTAAATAGGTCTATATTACTTTATGAGTGTGTAGGTACCTTAAAATATTTCATATTCATCCCTTCTAACATTGATGTCACTCATTTCACTTATCAATAAGCTATACTCATCCAATATATTGTTGCTGTTGTTAGTTTGAACACTTATATATTAAATCAAGTAAGAAAAAGAAAAAGAAAAGGGTTTATTTTACCTTTATGTGTTCCCTCTCTAATGCCCTTCATTTCTTTATGTAGATCTCAGTTTCTAACCTGCATCATTTTCTTTCTCTAAACTTTAAAAAAATTAAACTTCTTTAATTGAAAGGCAGATCTACTGGTGAAAATTCCTCATTTTTGTTCATTTGAGAAAGTCTTTATTTCTCCTTCATTTTTGAGGAACAATTTTCCTTAATACAGAATTCTAGCTTGGTGATTCCTTTATTTCAACATTTTAAATATTTCTCTCCACTCTCTTTTTGCTTGCATTGTTGATGACAAGAAGTCTGCTATAAATCTTATACTTCTTTCTTCATAGGTAAGGTGTTGTTTTTCTGTGTGTGTGTTTCAAGACTTTTTCTTTGATTTTCTGTAGTTTGAACACAACATGCCAGGTGAAAGTTTTTTTATTATTTATCCCACTTGGACTCCTCTGCGTCCTTGATCTATGGTTTGGTGTCTGTCATTATTTTTGAAAAATTCTTAGCTATTTTCACCTCACAAATTATATCAGTATTGTGAACTGAAATCCCATGTTTTTTATTACCAATTCATACTCTCCTCTAATAAGCCATTCATCATAGAAGACGTGCCACCTTACACTTCCTCTAGATCCACCTCTGCTGAGACCATTGCATCAAAGTGAGAACTAATCTTGAACTGATTTTTCCAATTTTCTCTTTGCACAGTGCTGAGTAGTGGGAACTTTAATTGTAACTGATCAATTTTTGTCTTTTATATAGTGTGCAGAATGTTTATTTGCACAAAACATAAATAACGTGTGTATATATATGTGCATGTATATGTTATATATATATGTGTGTGTGTACATATATATATATATGTGTGTGTATGTGTGTGTGTGTGTGTATATATATATATATATATATATATATATATATATATATATAAATGTTATGATTCCTTGCTTGGAAGGATGGAATCTAGGGCAACAAGAAAAGGGAGAGTGATACATGATCTTCCTCTTAACTTTACCTTTTTTTCTCTCCTTTTCTTATTTTACCTAAGTTATTTATTTAATTCATCTCCTGCTACAAGAAAAATGATGGAAAATCAGTCTACTGGTCATCATTTGATGCAAATAAAGAACATGAGCTTAAGGTCCTATACATTTTACTGGTCCATGTGCAAGAATAGTCCAAATCTGAGCTGTGGTCCATGATGCAGAACAATGGTCCAGGTTTTCTTTATTCATCTTCATTGCAGGTCAGAAGTGGCTTCAAATGAGGGTTATGGAATAAAGAATGGTTACCATATCTCTAGGAAAAGTGCTTGGACCTGACGCAGAGATGGGGATAGGCAAAAACTTGGGTTCTTATGTTTTCTCTGGTGCAAACAGGAAGGCGTTCAGCAAGCTGACTCCCACCCTGGGGAACGTGACAAAGTAAATAGGGGCCTTCCAAGTGTGAGCTAAGCCCTCCTTGCTTGAGGCACCTCTAGACATGGGAAGCCCCAGATGTGGTTGGGACATACCTAGAACCCCAGAAACCCAGAGTCTAGCCACCACTCCATTTTCGACCTGATTCAAAGCTATCATTGCCTCTTTATTATTCTAGAGATTATAAAGAAATTATTATTCCTGATTAAAAACAGAATTATCAAATTTAAAATCATTGTGATAGCAGTAAGCAGCAAGTTATATTCCTTAGAAAATCAATGCAATGAAATACATACTTGGCATATATACATACTCAATTTTTCTCAGAATTCAGAAGAAAATAATAGAAACTAGGTGTGATGAGAAAATAGTTAAGTGAAAGAAGGTGGAAAATAAAATCCAATCTACAGAAAATTGTAACTTCATGAAACAGTCACTTTTACAAATTACAAGATTTTTTTTTAATCCAGAAAGTGACATAGTTATTTATCAGTTACTAGTTTCAGATTACTTTCAACATTTCTGAAGACACAAGTCAAGCTGAAGCTGATAATTGCCCAATATTTGATCTGATAAAAACATAATGCTGCAAACGAAGGAGAAATTTCCTCTGGTGAATGGTGGACTGAGGGGGGATAAATGAAGACGTTTTCACCTCATGGGACTGAGAATGCATGAAGAAACGTTGATAAAATATTTGGTTAACTTAACCACAGATGTTCACAAACTGGGTTTTAAATAGATATTTATGGTTTTCCAAAGCAACCGAAGCAGCAGCCCATCTTCATGGGATCAGCCAGTGAGTATCAAAATTATTTAATACACTCTATCCCTTACTGTCAAAAGTGAATACTCTCAAGTGCTTGGCATTCTGTAGAATAGTGGTTAAGGAGAAACTTGAAATGTGTTTTCTCTTGTCCAGCAAGTTAACATTTTCTGTTAGGTTTCTGTTTTCTCTTGAAGGACCTACTCTTCTCCTGATGGTAAGTTATTCTCTTTAAGGACACGCTGTCCCCCCGCCCATCCCCTCAACTACAGTAGTATGCTTTATTCAGAGATTTCTGTAGGGCACAGATATCATGATATGATAATGCAAAATACGTATGTACATTTTAGTTAGCAGATGGTTGGTCTCCTTATATAGATTTTAAAATACAAATCAAAATAAAATTCAGATGGAATAAGGACTTAAATATATAGAGCATAAAATTACTGAAATAATACAGGAGATAACAAACTCTGAGCTACACAATAAAAGCAGACATAATGATTTGGTTAAACACCAAAAGCTTCAAAAAGTTTAAACAAATCTCAAAATAGAGAAATAACTTCTGCAATGCAAAATAATCAATATAGGGGCAAGAGATTTCATTAAAAAAGAAAGGTAAATATTATATTGAATAAATGCCAGGAAGAAGAAATTCAGGAAAGCAAATGTAAAAAATGTGATAAATACAACGAAATTCTCAAACTAACCAGTGTTCAACAAAACAAAATTTAAAATAAAAATAATATGAATGTTTTGTCTATATGTTTAATTCATGAAATTTGTTAAATGTAAACTATTCAAATTGATGGAAATATAAACATTGGACTAATATTCTGAATTGTTTTGGATTTTGCTTTCTATTTGATGGTAAGATTTAGAGACTTTTTCATGTCTGTTTATAGATTTATAACTTTTTCAAAATACCTTCATAGCACATATTCTGGATTCTTCATAATTTATTTGTCATTCTTATGGGGATTTCAAGTTGTCCTCACTTGGTTGCTATGCCAGCAATTCTATACGAGAAAACCTTATCCATACAATTTGGTTTCGATGTGTTTTCTTAGCACTCATTAATTCTCCTGAAGAAACCTGCTCCTTTTCCCAAACTTTAATTCAGGAAACACAAGGATAGTCACCTAATTTTAGAACTTTGTTTTGTGTTATTGAGATCTGTATTGTTAATCTTATGATCTCATGGTTCTTCCTCAGTTTGGTCATATTTCCTTATGCTAGCAAAATCTTCTTTTGAGAGGTAAAAAAGTATTTTTTTATTCTTACTGAAGATGCACTTAAAATATTTTTCATTAATTTTTACTTTTGTTGTTGGCACCAAATTACTGAGAAAAGGGCAAAAGAAACAACTTTATTCAGCCATATATAATTACAAATCAGTTTGTTGATATTTAGTAATATTGGTTCTTATTATCCATTATCCTAAATTAAAATTTAGTATATTTACAGATGCTCAGAAACACTAGGAAGTTAAAATTACATATTATTTCTTTGCTTTTGAAATTACATTTGATAAGCTTTTGTATTTTTTTAAGGAACAATCTGTGTCTTCAGCACTTTTTGATGTAGCATTACATTAAGAACATTTTCCATGTTATTAAATATTTTTTGAAAGCATGTTAATACCTACAAAACATTCCATCTTATGCAAGTACCACATAATTTATCTGTGCCTTTATTACTTGATATTAAATGTGTTTCTAATTTCTTCTATCCCCAAACATTCCATAATAAGCATTCTTGCACATTAATCCTTGTTAATTGCTTTATTTCTTTAAAATAATTATTATAATGCTATATAAGTAAAGTATGCTGTGGGCACTCAAAACCATAGAGAAAACAGTACATCTAAATGTATTAGTGTTTAAGAATCATAACACATCGAGGGGGATTTTAAGTGAATGAACCTAGTGATTAATTTTAAGAACATAAAACTTGAGACAACCAGTTATTATGTGCTCCCTAATGTGAAAAATAAGAAGTGTAGCACATCAACTATGAAGAACTCTTACCAATCAAATCTGAATCAAAACTGTAGGTCCCAATCACTAATTTGTTAAAAAAGAAAAACATGAAAATCGGAGAAATATGTTAAAAATAAAACAGGAATACACACAGAAAAATGCAAAATTTTGTTAACTCTACAAGGCAAATGACCACCCACAAGGAAGAATAAACTTCATGGAAGAAAGAGAGAGGGACAACATATAGATTTAAAGATGAGAATAATCAACCAAGCTATCAATATTCTGAGCCCTGTTGGGATTCTGATTTCAATAAAACAACTTTGGAAATAAATTATGATACATCATGCAGATATATACACTGACTAGATTTTTTAATATAAAGGGTTTATTGTTAAATTTGTGGGTGGATAGCTGGAAAAGCTTTTGTCTTATTTTGTATTATTTTAGTCCTTATGCTATTTTTTCCCCGATGAAATGTTATGTTTAGGATTTTCATGTATATTTTTCAGGGGTTAAAGTAACTCTGAAGTAATCCTAAAGTAACCTTAAAGTAATCGTGTTTTGGGCAGAGCCAAAACACGATTGGACATATGTTGATAATTATTGATCTTCTCTATATTTACATATTTTTTGAGAATTTAAAATGCCACAAAAGGGAGCAACGGGAAATGAGTTTACTATTTCGGTGGGGAATAGATAATACAGTCTTGTTATATATATATATATGGTTTATCCTGAAGAGATTTGGGAAAGGAAGTGATATGATGGGATTCACAAGTGAGAGTGCACTCTTATGAACATGGACATGAATTCATCCAGGAGCAAGGAGACCATTAATACCTTCCTCAATTTCTATAATTCCAGTCCCCTCTCTGTCACACTCTTATGGGCTATAATTTCTCTACAGAATGATAAAGAAAATAAGAATGAATTAAAAATGAGATGTGAAAGCCAAAGGGATTCCTTGGTAGAGGCAAAGAAGCCCTCGTTTTGCAGCAGGAGTGCAGAGAAAGCCAAACGTGAGGCCTGAGATTTATTAGTCTGTGCGACTAACTTCAAAGGAGGTTAAACTTGGCAGATTTGTTATACCAAGGGCATTGCCCCCATTGGGAAAATCTGAAGCTTTAACACACAGAATCTAGACATGCGGATGATTGCTCCAGAAGATTTTGATTCCTCTGACTCTTCTGAACCTTCTAAGCCTGCAGAAGTGTTCCATTCCTTTTTGCTAAGAGCAGTCATCTCAATAATCCTGAAAGGCAGCAGATATACCACTCAAGATCTGCCCTCACTTTCCCTCCTGGCCACTTGGCTTATACCTAGGTTTTAAGTCACAATATCAAGCAACTTGATATTATGCCAATCATAATATTATGATATTATGAAGCCAAGCACTTGGCTTCATAAACAAAGTAGTGTAATTTAAAGATGCTGCAAACCTATCTGACATGTATCAGTAGCCATCTGGGATGTATGAGTGGCACTGTGTTAGAAGATTCTTTATCAAAGGGACTGGAACATAGAATTGGAAAGGGAAGAATTTATTTACCTGAGAATATTCTTTAGAGATAAAAGATTTAGTGTCCTGGAAAGAACCTCAGGAGATCGTACAAACTAATAAGGTGGCTCCCAGTACATGGCATGGTACACACAGTGGCCAAGCTGAGCAAAATTGAAGTGCATGAACTGCAATGTCAGATGATGGATAAAGAAATTAAAAAGTTCAGAGAAGTAGACATGCTAGAATGGATGTAATATGTACAGTCAGAAGATAAGCATGATGGTTATGTTCCTTGGGAAGGCCCAAGGACACAAAATTTATCAAGGCCATATGAATGGCCTGGTGAGACAGGAAGCAGCATCATTAAAAAGCTCAGGGGTTTCCCTGGTGGCGCAGTGGTTGAGAGTCTGCCTGCCGATGCAGGGGACACGGGTTCGTGCCCCGGTCTGGGAGGATCCCACATGCCGCGGAGCAGCTGGGCCTGTGAGCCATGGCTGCTGGGCCTGTGTGTCCGGAGCCTGTGCTCCACAACGGGAGAGGCCACAACAGTGAGAGGCCCGTGTACAGAAAAAAAAAAAATTCAGTAGTGTCTCTACTTTTCATTTTAGGGCTGGAGATAGAAAATACTGTTACAGAATTTATCTAGCTGAAAACAGTGTCCATGAATGGACTTTAAAATAGTAGAGTCTAGGTGGCAGCAGTTAACTGTCAGTAACCAGGTGGTACTTAACCACATATGTTGTGATCACTAGCAAAGTTGGAGTAATAGCCCTGGGAACCAGATACACAGGGACTTACAAGGATGGTTAATAGAATATGACCTCCCTAAGGGCAAAATAGATTGGTGGCTGACAAAGTCGCTACTCAGCTTGAACCAGCAGAAGAAATCAAGGTTTGGTGATTGGGTGTCTGAGGATAGCCACCCTAATAAATATGTCATGATTCCTTGCATAGGTTTCAGACTGGGGACCATTGTTCAGAATCAGAACCCACTAAACAGTGGTTCCAAGTGGAACAATTGCAATACCATAGCATGTATACAAAGCAATGATTTGCTGCATTTTTCCTCAAGAAAATTATGGCCATTTACTCACTTGACTATAAATTGGGAGATGGGGATTACTCATATTTTTAGCACTGTTGGTATAGGTTAGAGGGTTTCTGTGATATTGAACTACGAATACTTTGAAACATTATTGTGGCCTTCCTATATGTATGGGGGCATATGAGAGACAGGTAATAAATCACTTACATAGACCACCTGATGGTCTTTTCCCTGGACCCTGAATGTTTAATTGGTATTAACATACTTGGAAGTTAGTACAACTTCCAGATTGGGTCCTTGGTTGTAGATAACTACCAAAATAGGGAAAGCCACATGGAAGCCTCTGAAACTGTTCCTGTCATGAGAAAGTAAGTAAAAATATATAAATAAAAATTGTATCATATATGTATTATATAGAATTTAGGAGATTTATATCAGCCATGAGTTTCTAACAGATGCAAGGATGGTGGTCCTTATCATATCCCCAGTTAAGTTACCTAGCAATGATCTTGCAAAAATCAGATGGATCCTGGAAGGTGACTGTAGACCGCTGCAAGTTCAACCCAGTAGTTGCCCTGATTGAAGTTGCCATGATGGATGTGGTAACTTTGTTAGAACAGATAGAGCCTCAGGTTCTGGTATATGGACACTGTTTTGGCATATGCATTCTTTTCTATTTCAGTAAGAAAAGAGGATCAGGGAGAGTTTTTGCTCACTTCAAATGTGTAATAAACACTTGCAAATTTTGCTGTTGAGGTGTAATTCCTTTTCCTCTGCTCTAATGTAATCCAAAGGGATCTCGGACTATCTAAACATTGCAGAGCGCAGCACATGAATCCATTGCTTTCAGGATAGCATGTTAATCTCTTCAAATAGTTAGTACTATGAAGGCCTTCATGAGACCCTGTTTAGAGGATGGAGTGGTCATGATGGCAGAGAGAGAGGCCAACAGCATGGATTCTCACTAACTAAGGCTAATCTAGCTACTGCTACTGCCAAATGTCCAACCTGTAAGAAAAAGAGACCAAAACCAAGCTCCAAAATTACATAATTTCTTGAGATTTACTATCTACCTGGTAACAAGTTAACTATTTTGAATAGCTTCCATCCTGAGAATATCACTGGTCTTGTCACTAGAATAAATTATTATTATATATTTCTGCCAGTGTATATGGGTTTCAAAAACATTCCTGTTCTGCTAATTGTTCTTCAAAGAAATGAGTTTTATGGAAGGTGTGATGGTTTATTTTATGCCTCAACTTGACTGGGCCACAGGGTGGCCAGATATTTGGTCAAACATTACTCTGGGTGTATCTGTGAGGATGTTTCTTTTTTTGTTTGTTTGGTTTTTTTCTTTTTAACATCTTTATT
The DNA here is from genome assembly GCF_937001465.1 of Orcinus orca. Lineage (NCBI taxonomy): Eukaryota > Metazoa > Chordata > Mammalia > Artiodactyla > Delphinidae > Orcinus > Orcinus orca. Next base: position 28,369,532 of record NC_064571.1, read on the forward strand.
GGAGTATAATTGCTTACAAAGGTGCGTTAGTTTCTCCTTTGGAAAGCTCCTTAACATTGATCTTGGCAATGATTTTTTGGATTTGACACCAAAAACACAAGCAACAAAAGCAGAAATCAACAAGTGGGACTATATCAAACCAAAAAGCTTCTTCACAGCTAAAGAAGCAATCAACAAAATGAAAAGGCTACCTACAGAATGGGAGAAAATTTTTGCAAACCATATACAGAGTAAAGGGTTAATGTCCAAAATATATAAGGAACTCATACAACTCAATACAAAATAATCCAACTAAAAAATGGGTAGAAGAACTAAGTAGACATTTTCCTAAGAAGACACCCAAGTGGCCAACAGGTACATGAAAAGATGCTCAACATTCAATCTGGAACAATTCTTGAGTGTACAAATCCTTCACCTCCTTGATCAAACTTATTACCAAGTATTTTATTCTTTTTAATGCAATTGTAAATGAGATCGTTTTCTTAATTTCTCTTTCTGATAGGTATTATTAGTGTATAGAAACACAATTGACCTTTGTATATTGATTTTGTATCTTGCAACTTTACTGAAACTGTTTATTAGTTATAACAGTCTTTTGGTGAAGTCTATTATAAATATTATATCATATCATCTGCAAGCAGAGACAATTTAAATTATTATTTTCTGATTTGAATGCTTTTTATTTCTTTTTCTTGACTAATTGCTCTGACTAGGACTGCCAGTATTGTGTTAAATAATAGTGAGAACAGACATTCTTGTCATGTTCCTGATCTTAGAGCAATAGCTTTCAGCTTTTCATCACTGATTATGATGTTAGCTGTGGGCTTGTTATATAGGGCCTTTATTATGTTGAGATAAATTTCTTCTATATCCATTTTGTTAAGAGTTTCTTATTAGGAAAAAATGTTGAATTTGTCAAATGCTTTTTCTGCATCTATCAAGATAATCACAGGATTTCATCCTTTATTTTGTAATGTGGTGAATCACATTGATTAATTTGCAAGTGTTGACCCATCCTTGCATCCCAGAAGCAAAGCCCACTTGATCATGGTGTATGATCCTTTTAATGTACTGTTGAATTTGATTTACTAATATTTTATTGGGTAATTTTGCATTTATGTTCATCACATATATTGACCTGTAATTTAATTTTTTTGTATATCCTTGTCTGGCTTTTTTAATCAGGTAATGATGGCCTTGTAAGATGAGTTTCAAAGTGTTCTTTCCTCATCTATGTTTTGGAGAAGTTTGAGAGGGAATGGTATGACTTCTTATAATATTTGGTAGAATTCACCAGTGAAACCATCTGGTCCTATAATCAAAGATAGGAAATCTGAGAGGAATGAAATATTATGATAAAACATCATAGCCTAATTGAAGTTGGGGGACAAAGTCTTGGTTGCTGTGACAGTAAATTACTCTTAGTTTGAGTAAGAGCTTCTCACATACCACTATGTTCTATTTAAACATGACTAGGATTTCGGATGATCCTATGACCAGAGCTACTCATCATCACCTGGGCATAATCATATCATTAAGCCATAAAGTCAAGTGGGCACAGCAGAAGTTGACTATATAATGAAAATGATACATTCAGGATTAGGCCAAACAGTTTGAATTTGACTTCCTATCTTCTAACTGTATTTTTTTCTTTTCTGTCATTATCCAAGATAATTTTCTTTCTCATGAGTAGTCCTAAATGGTTTCTTTACAAATCTATCATGGTAGTTTTGATATTAATTTGGGGGATGGAAATAGCAATAATAATAAATGTATGTAGGGCATTCCAGTGACTTCTGGAGAGACATGTTCTCCTGATCTGAAAGGCAACAGGAAAAGGAGAGAGAGGGCACAGCCTCTGAATGTTTTTATGTTTTTGCAGAAATACAGTTACCATAGAAATTCAATGCAGAGTCATGTTAAGGGGTTAAAATATACAAGCAACCCATCTTAAACATACTACATAAGGAAAAATCTGAATTTTTTATATCTAGTGTAACACATTTAAATTAACATTACTATCAAACACTCAGTAATTTGGCATTGTAAATCTCTTAAAAACAAAATTATCATAAACTTCAAACAAATAAGTCTCTCACAGCTTAAAAACAAACAAACAAACAAAAAATGGGGCCTCAGGTTAGGATTCAATGTTACTTTTTTCAATTTTGAAAAACTTATGAGTTTAATAGGAGTTAAGAAGAGGAAGGACAGGGGAGAGATTGCTAAAGGATTTCTTCCTGGGGTGATGCAAATATTCCAAAATGAGATAGTGGTGATGCTTGCAGAACTCTGTGAATACACCAAACAATGAACACTTAACCATTAATGCTAAACATTGCACACTTTAAAGTGGTAAAATGTATGGTAAGTAAACTATATTTCCATAAAGCTGTTATTTTGAGAAAAAACAACTTATGATAGGCAGTCTCTTCCTGGGTGCTGGCATTGTATATAAAGATCATATATTACCTAGTTCCCGAAATGTGACCACTTTTCTCTCTAATCAAACTCAGGAGTATATTTTTTCTCTTTGAGTAAAATTAAAACAAAATTTTTAAAAGTAAATGATTCAAAACACAATTTAATTTATACCAGAACATGAATTTTATTAATTTGTAATTAATTTTAAAAACTGATTAAGACTGTAACTCTTAAATTTTTACCTATATTTACTTATTCTGTTTCCTTATCCATAAAATGGGGGCATTTATCATATAATAAAAAAATGTAAAGCAATTAGAACTTTTCCTAGTGCATAGAAGGTGCTTTGTAAATATTTATTATTATTAATAAGTAATGCACAGGCCATATTCACTTCTCCAATAGAATATTTTTATACTTTACCAAATAAATTTCTTATTTTCCAGTAAGTATTATTTTTTCCTCAATTTTTTTCACAAGCTGTCCACTCGAGAACACAAGAATTTTAAACACCAATCTTCAGCTCAATGAGTTTACAAAGTAGGTGTGAAGTCACAAAACTTCAAGATACTGTTTATTTTTTTCAGAAGTCACAGGTCTTTTCAGGAATTAGGAGGTTCCCATCACATATGAAAACAAAGTAACATTGTTAAAAGAATACCATTCAACTGGCATAAACATTGAAACATTCTTCAGTTTTATAATTTAGTGAATTCTAAGCTCCTATTTACCATTTCCACACCTAAAATCTTGATATTAATCCAATTCCTCATGCTCAGTTCAGTAATGATTATGCATTCTCATTATGAAATTTGGAACTTACCCAGTTGTACCTGTGAGTGGAT
>NC_064571.1:35630500-35733000 GCF_937001465.1 Orcinus orca
ACAAATTGTGTTGCCAATCAGGTTTTCGTTATCTTGTATAAACCGTGAAAATTGGAATCATGTGAGCAGAAGGTTAGATTAATTCTCCATTCTCATTATAAGCACAGGTGTAGCACAAACACCATGTGAAATAACCAATTAAAATGAAAAGAAAAATCTGCTTTTTCATTAACTGCCTTCACTGCATGACCAATTAGAAAATTATTTAATATTACTATTCTGCATATATCAAAAGTAATTTTCATAGTAACTAACATAGGTAAGAGAGCAAAAATGGCTCTTTATCTAGGGTACTATTCCAAACCTGCATTCTCTTGGAGGGAACTCTGATAACTTTTTTTTAAGCCCTTTTAAAAACATAATATATTATGGATATTTATCTAAAAATAGGAAGAGTCTTTTTTAACAGATGAGAAGCCAAGGCTCCGAGAAATTAAGTGACGTATTTGAGGTCACATGTTACCCAGGAGATGTTAATAATTTGCTGAATGACACAGAGCTGGCAAACGGTAGCAAACATCCCCCCCCCCCCACCGACAATGTTCTGAACAGAGCATGGCCACTACTGTGCTACCCATCTAGAATATTCCAGACTAAATAGGTATCTAAACATGAGCTGGCTTTGAGCCAGTCACCACTGGCAACAACCCTACTGTTGAGTCCAAGAATAAGCATGACTGAACATTTCGTAGATTTGGGGATTTTGATGACTGTGCTACTTGTGTGTAAAAACAAAGCAAAGGCTACACGTAAGAAGACTCAGTAACTTGAGTTATCTATATTCCAAGCTTGCCTCCTTCACACTCATACGTTCACATTTCCAAAGACCAGTTCATGATAACCATCTCAGGTTTGAATCCATGACTGTTAAATCCATGGGATCGGAAAAATTACACGTCAGGTTTGAAAAGGGCTTTAACCATCACCTAGCTTGGTCATTGACATGAATCCCCTCTCTGATATCCCCACCAGGTAGATGGGTAACCTCTACTGGACTGTTGGGTTTTTTAAAAATTTATTTTATTCAAGTATAGTTGATTTACAATGTTGTGCTAATTTCTGCTGTAGAGCAAAGTGATTCAGTTATACACATATATACAGTCTTTTTCATATTCTTTTCCATTATGGCTTATCACAGGATATTGAATATAGTTCCCTGTGCTATACACTAGGACCTTGTTGTTTATCCATTCTATATATAATAGTTTGCATCTGCTAACCCCAACCTCCCGCTCCGTCCCTCTGCCACCTCCCCGCCCCCTTGGCCACCACCAGTCTGTTCTCTGTGTGCTGGACTCTCTCATACAGCCCTGGCCACCTCAGCAGAGAGCCCACTCCGTCTACGGACAAGGTAACCCTTAGAAGGCTCTGGCTTACCTGACCTAAAATCTTTTCACCAGGACAACTCCTTTGGGTAATTTAAAGAATTCTAATCTCACTTCTTCAGGATAGCTTTTCAAACATTTAAACTATAGCCACCATGCCGCATAGGCTTCTCCCTTCTTCGCCCTAGGTTAAACACCTGTGATTCTTAACGAGTTATTTCTCCAATGTGAGCTCTAGGATTTTGAGTCCTCTCATCCCTTGGGCCACTCTGCTCAAAATGGCGAGTCTGGCTGTGTACCTCTGCAGGTCTTCAGCGGACAACACTAAATGCAGTTACTCTAGGCCCGCTCTGGTCCCCGTGGAGAGAGCAAACACCTCACCAGAGCTTCTCAGTTAAGGGCCCACAGGTACTAGGTGCTATTTGCTTCTCTTTGGGTGGCAATGACCATTTGTTGTTATTGACAACACAGATGTAGGCCACCTATAGGATTCGTAGATGTAAAAGTGGGAATCCTTTCATTAAATAAAAATTTTAAAACCTTGAAAACCTAAGAACACCTATCACTTTATCCGAACTGCTTGACTACATTAGTAGGTATACATGGAAGTTCTTGCTTTTGCAAACTTTAATTAACAATATTTGTTTCAATATTACGGACATTATCAGTACATGTAGGACATAGTAAACTCTCAGAATGTTACTGAATTATATTATTCCTATACTTATATGAAACATATTATTATCTAGGGTCATAGTGGACATCTTTATCTGAAGATAACTGAGTAAACAGCAAAATACTTTATTTTTAAAAACAACATCACCTTTTCAATCCTAAAACCATCCTAACATTTGATTCTCTTTGGTGTATTTTATGATTTTCCTTGACCATCTTAATGTATGCTCTTTGGAATCAGCTATATACAGCAAGACCATGTATTTAGATGGCTTGGGGTGAATTCAGATACAAAAACATTTTCCTTCTGGGCAAAGTAATAAAATGACATTCTTGCTCCTCCCACTAGAAGTCAAACAGAGGTCAGTTCCCGCAACCCTGTATCTGTTTAAATAAACTGGTCCAGCTGTTTGTTTCTAAAATGCCCTTTGACCTTGTGTCTCATCCTCCCCGCTTCTGTGACAGAATGTTTTACTTTCCATTGTAGAAGATTCTAAATTATCAAGAATCTTCTAAACACTGAACCAAAAAAGACCTTTGGATTGTATGTAAACTTACATGAACATATTCCCTTCTTATAACACTGTCATTTCAAGAAGCATCAGTAAAATAGTTATTTTAAACTCATATGTATGAATACATAAATATATATTAGAGCTTGAACATAAGAAGAAACAGTGTTTTTTAAGAGAAATAAAAAAGAGAATGACAAAATTCCAGTTTCAAAGTACAATAAAAAATACATTCTCCAATATCCATAAAATAGTTTAAGATGAAATATACCCATGAAATACACACAATCTTTGGAATTTTCCATATTGACAAGGTCTTTTTAAAAAGCCTGTGCATTTAAAAATGTAAGAGAAAACTTTTACAATTTTACAATTGATGTCCAAACATTATAGCCCTTAAAACTCAGATGTATAATGTCAGGAATACGTGACAACAGGACAGTTTTTCTTACTCATTAAAATAGTTTCACACCTTGGTTTAATAGAATGTAGCTCAAATTTGCCATAGACTGGGCATTTTAAAAGGTAATCCTTTTAGTTAAGTATCCTTTAAGGTTGAGAAACATACTGTTTGCATTTCCATATTTCATTCCAAACATCAAGGTATATGTTTTTAAAAATCCCATTTTGCTTTGAAAACACAATCTTCTTTTGTGAAGTACTTTTTAAGAACTGGACACCCTGTAGGTGGTAGAAAACTGAATTAGAGAAAGAATTCTTAAATTTCCTTTACTCATAGAATCATGGATTAGAATTTCTTCCTGTGACCAAACTGTCTCCTTTCTCAAAACAAGTTTTACAAAGGAAAGGAAGATAATGGATGGGCTTTAGAGCTTTATTCCATGTCAAAATAAACAGAGATGTATTTCTTTTTACCTAATTATTTGTTTAGGACTCAAGTCCCTTAATAAAGGGGGAGTGGGAGGTTGAAAGGGGAGCAAAACCTTCAAATATCTGAGACATGGCATCATCTAAAAACTGAATTTTATCATTTGCATTTTTAAAATAGGAATCAGACAAGGAGAATAGGAGATGAATCTTGAGTTATGCTAAAAAGAAATACAGGAAATTTTGCTCTATTCTTTCTTGTCTTTGCCCCTAGATGTTTATTTATTATTAGATTTTTTTTTTTTTTCTCATTCTGCTAATTCCACCTATCTCCTTTTATTCTCGGTCTAGATCTGGTAGAACAGCTTTCTAAAGTTGACCTTTGTCCTTTAGTTTATCCTCCACTCCCTGCCCTGGTTCCCTCCCACGAAACTGGATTGTTAAATTTAGTTTTCTCTTTGTGAGAACCAGGAGGGGTGGCCAGATCATAGTGGGCATCCATTAGGACCAAACACCAGGTATATCTGCCCAGTTCCACAGGCAACTTTCCCATGTGGCTTTGCCCTTGGTCTTCCTTGTATGGTTCTCCATAATACTGACCAAAGGAAGGAAAAACTACTTGCTCACTTTCAGAAATGGAATTTTCACCTTTACTCAATTCTACTTCTCTGTGTTTACCACTTACTTAGTCACTGATGATTCAGGGGAGTCCATATTTTGTTACTTTAACATGCCACAGCCAACTCATGGAACCACATCCAATCAAATAAAAATAAAATTCTGACAAAATGCTGTTGTTGCTAAACAATGACATGACTCTCAGTCTTTCCCATAGTGCTTCTTGCCAACTAGGCATAAGTGACCAGCCAGCAGGATGGTAGGTACCCATTTAAGTATGTAGAAATGCCATTTTACAATATGTACCCTCCTTTGCCTAAGAAGCTAAAATTATTAACTATTAAGAAAAGAGTTCATTAAATAACAGGATATGGTAGTAAAAATGCTTTATAAACCTATACTATCCATTAAAGAAAGTATTAATTATAGTCATCTTGATTACTATTTAGGTATATTTAAGAATAATTACATATAGACTTTAATAATAATAAAAATTAATACCATGCATTCTTAAGTATCAATATTAGTACTGGTGATTTCTGCATGCACTATTCTTTATTCAGTTAAACATGAACAACATGCAACTATAATACTTAATTGCTATATAATTCATTTTATTTATATTCATTGCTATAAATATTTTTATAGAATTAAGCCTTGTGAAATATCTTCAAATATAAAATTTCACATTGGAAAGTAGTTGCTGGATTCCAGAGTTTTGCTCTTTCTTTTTCCATGAATTTTCTTGATGTAGCATTTCTTTCAGCTTTATCGCAGTCACTTAAAGAAAATTATATATCCAACATTTTTTTTTAAGTCAGCATTTTCTAATATAAGTTTAAGGCCTGTTTTATAAACAAACGTTTCAGGGAACGAGTTCTAGCTGTCTCCCACATAACACTCTCTTCTTTTAAACAAGAAATCGACTTCAAAATCTTTTGTTGGAATTCTCTATTTTAGATTTACATTTACTTATTGGATTTAATGATCTGTAACTGGCAGACTTCAGGGTCCAAGCCTTCTTCTACGCTCCCTTTCTCTGTGAAGTAAAATTTCATGAAACATGATTTTAAGACGCTCAAGAAAGTTGATTCAATCTCAAGTCAAACCTAATGAAATCATGTTTTTGGCGCTGTCTTCTAGTTTCTCAACCTCCTCCAGGATCTGACAGTTTCAGGACTGCAATACATCATCTGTGTGTCTGAGGCCGGGGGAGGTGACTGAACAGGAGGGGAGAAGGGAAGCATGTGTTTTACTCTCCATCCACTCTAGAAACATAATATTGGAATTTTGCTCAAATCACAAGAAGCCCATCAATCAGAGGTCTGAGAAGGTTCCCCTTCTCTAGAAGTGATAGGTATATTTGGCAAACTACTCTAGAAAAAAATGAAGCTAAGACAGTTGAGGAAGTTAATTATATATAAAATTTCTTGCAAGCAACTAGTGAAAAAAGTCACTAATTAGTTGAGAAATATAATGCACAGTAAAAACAAAACCCAAGTTTCATTTTGGACTTTATATGTTGAAATAACTTGCAAACACTTCATCACTTGGTTATATATTACAGGAAGTTTTCCTTGAAAGCAAACTGGAAAATGACTTCTTTTTACTCTAAAAAAAAATAGAAGCTCAGCTTGCTAAATCCTTTAATCTGAACTGAATTCAAAGCAAGGGTGCCTCCCTTAGTGCAGAGTCTCTAATTCTTTTGCTACCTTCTACATCACTAAAGCCTTAGGCTCTAAACCCAGTAGAATGAATTGTAGGGCTGTCTCACTAGACCCAGCATAAGAAATACCCAGTAGTTATACGTATCTTAAGTATGCATATAAACATAGGTAACCAAATGGCATTTATAAAATATTTACTTAAATGGGACAATTTGTCAAATTTGATTTTGTATAACCTTGTAAATATTTTTAAAAATGTGGTTTACTTAAAGTATATGAAATTCAAGTGATTATTAGCACAATGGTTAAGCAATAGGATAATCTAGCAAAACCTCCTTTACTAATGAAAAGCTAAAATGGGAATAATAATATCTTCAAAGAATAAATGTGTCTCTGATTTAAGCTGAACCATTATTTCATATAAATTCTCATTTTCCCATATTCACAAAATTCAATAAAATTGCATCTAACTAAACATCCCTTAAACATTACAGAATAAGTATACAGTTATTTAAAACAAATCTTAATGTTCTGCCAATTTCCATTGTAAATAGGATGACCAGATAATTTATCATCTACACTGGGAAAATCTTGAGAGTAGAAATTAACATTATTAATAATTATGCTGGGCAACAGGGCATAAACCATGAATGTCCCATGCAATTGGGGTGTATGGGCTACCCTACTGATCAAATATGCACCTATTTTCCCAAACAGAATTTCCCCTCAATAATTGGAATTGACCAGCCCAGCATGCATACTGTGTTAGGTGACCAGCCTAGCATGCATACCGTGTTCTAGAATCTCAGCACCATCTTGGAGTAGCTCTTAGCTCTTTCCTTTCTCTAGAATCTCTCCTTTATTTGCCTTCACTAACTAGAAACTTCCAGGCCTGGAGTCTCTACTCGTGCCAAGGGAAGATATCTTAAAATTTAGCTCGATTTTTTCTTTTCACCTGGTCACAGATTAGGTTTGACCTGAATGGAGGCCTGTGTCTATTCCTCAGAATGGTCACTGTAACTTCTGTTTCAATTAGCAATGTTCGAAACCTAAGCTCTGTGTAATGTATATCAATATGTAACCTGTAGGCCCTTACATAAAAATGGAACCACTTAAACTAAAAGACAAAATCTCTCAATTGATGCATATGACAAAATCTTTCAAATGAGGACAATAAAACCAACAAAATGACCTCCTCTTGGAACCTGTCAAATCTTTGAAAAATGCTTACGGTCATCGAAGTCACATTGGGGAAAGTTTGGAGAATGTACATTTCACTTCTGAGTTGCCAGCCTTTTCTTTGAACACCATTGCTCATAATTATCACAGTCAAAACACAGGCCACAGGCAGGAAGAGTGAGAGCACTGTCTGGTGGGAAGAGCGTGAGAACTGAGTAGGAAAACTGCCACTTACTGGCTCTGAGATCATAGCAGTATTTAGGTGCTGGAATTGTGATGATCAAGTGAGTGGACGTTTTATGCAAAGTGCTTTGTAAACTGTAAAACCTAAGACAGAGGTTTGCTGGGGATAGTGTCCTTATGATTCTCAAAAATACCTAATGGTACAAAACCTTATATACAAATTCTTATGGCAGCAAAAGATGGAAACAACCCAAATGTCCGTCAACAAACAAACGAATAAAGAAAATGTGCTAGGGCTTCCCTAGTGGCGTAGTGGTTGAGAGTCCGCCTGCCGATGCAGGGGACACGGGTTCGTGCCCCGATCTGGGAAGATCCCACATGCCGTGGAGCGGCTGGACCCGTGAGTCATGGCTGCCGAGCCTGCGTGTCTGGAGCCTGTGCTCCGCAACGGGAGAGGCCACAACAGTGAGAGGCCCGTGTACCGTAAAAAAAAAAAAAAAAAAAAAAGAAAATGTGCTATACCCATAGAATGGAACATTATTCAGCCATCAAGTTTGACACATGCTACAACGTGAATGAAACTTGAAAACATAATGCTAAGTGAAGGAAACCAGTCACAAAAGACCACAGATTTTGTGATCACATTTATGTGACATGTCCAGAATAAACCAATCTATAGAGACCGAAAATAGATGTGTGGTAGAGTTGGGGATGGATGTATGGGGAGGATGCAGGGTTTCTTTTTGAGGTGGTGAAAATGTTCTCAAACTGACTGTGGGGATGGTTGCCCATATCTGTGAATATACTTAAAACCACTGAATTGTACAATTTAAATGAGTGATTTGCGTGGTATGTGAATTATATCTCAGTAAAGCCGTTAAAAATAAATACATAACGGTGGAATGCACAAGACACCAGACCAGGCCCTCCTTGCCTCTAATTAGGGGTGTAATATTGTAAGGCCCTGAGCCTCATCTGTTAAAGGATGCACACAATCTTATCCAGGACTTGGACTCTGTCATTCTATAGCATTGTTTCTAAAATTTTAATCCGTGCTCCTTTTGATAAACTTCAAAATCTCCTATCCCTTAGTTACTTGCTATTTCAAAAGAAATAGCACGACAAAAATCAAAAGTTAATTCCCAAGACGCTTTTTTATACTACATTCGCTCAGAATGATTCTGATCTGCCTTTTCTGGCCACTCTCTCCAGTCCCCATTTGGCCCTGAGGATGGGAATCCCTGCCATAACCCATTGCACTGTCCTTTCTGTAAACAGTCCTGCCAGGTAACTAGCCATGGGAGCTGAGACCTGACATCTTTGGACACATACAATTCTTTCCATTAGCTTTTCAACACCTCCTACACCCTACCCTTTCCAAGTACATATGAACTCTGACCCAAACTAGGGATCAAATAAAGTCAACTGTAGCAGATGTTCTAGTGATGCAGGCCAACAAAACCCTTCAACTAGACAACAACCCTCAAAACTACCAGTTTACACTCAAATCAGCATCCTACAGTAGAACATACTGGAAACTTAAAAGATATATATTTTTAATCATAGTGCGTTTAATTCCAACCGTCTGCAACATACTATTCTTTTTTTTTCATAAATTTATTTATTTTATTTATTTATTTTTGGCTGCGTTGGGTCTTCATTGCTGCATGTGGGCTTTCTCTAGTTGCAGTGAGCGGGGGCTACTCTTCATTGTGGTGTGCGGGCTTCTCACTGCGGTGGCTTCTCATGTTGAGGAGCATGGGCCCTAGCTGTGCAGGCTTCAGTAGTTGTGGCACGTGGGCTCAGTATTGTGGCTCGCGGGCTCTAGAGCGCAGGCTCAGTAGTTGTGGCACATGGGCTTAGTTGCTCCGTGGCAGGTGGGATCTTCCTGGACCAGGGCTCCAACCCATGTCTCCTGCACTGGCAGGCGGATTCTTAACCACTGTGCCACCAGGGAAGCCCCAATATACTATTCTTGAAAAATAGTGACCAAATCAGTAGTAAGCCAGATGTCTCCCATGACAGGAAATACGTTTTTGACCTAAGTTACATTTAGAATCCAAGACCAATAATTCCCACAGGCCTGAAAGAGTTAATGTATTTGCAAAAGGAAGTACTTTTTCCCTTCTTCAGTGATGGGATCTAATCTTGTGGCCCTTTAACCACATTGGTTAAGAGGGTAAAAGGAAAAAGGAGCTCTCAAGGGTGGGAAGAGATTAAGGTTTTTTGTTTATTTGTTATTGTTCAGGTGTCAAGAGCCCCATAGAGTTAATTATTTCCCATATTAATGGGTCAGGCTTAAAGGCCTCATAAGAATGGAGATAAAATAAGGAGGAGAATATCAAAGGCTATGAGGGCATGTAACGGGACAGCCCTGCATTTGCCAAACATCCATGTTGTTGGCGGTTTTTTTGGTTTGTTTTTTGCTCCTTCATTTTATTTTATTTTTTAAAACATCTTTATTGGAGTATAATTGCTTTACAATGGTGTGTTAGTTTCTGCTGTATAACAAAGTGAATCAGCTATACATATACATATATCCCCATATCCCCTCCCTCTTGCGTCTCCCTCCCACCCTCCCTATCCCACCCCTCTAGGTGGTCACAAAGCACCGAGCTGATCTCCCTGTGCTATGCGGCTGCTTCCCACTAGCTATCTATTTTACATTTGGTAGTGTATATATGTCCATGTGTTGGCGTGTTTTTGTTGTTATTTTTTTAAATGCTCTCTTTCCCCTTAAAAATTAACAAAAGAAACACAACAAAAACCTGATAATCTACACAAAGTTCCAGGCATTCACACATTGGAGCCACGCAGATCCAAGACATTTGCCCTCAGAAACACTCCCTCCCCACGCACCCCTGGCTCCTCTCCATTTTTGAGAAACTTGTCTTATTCAACAAGGAGGCAACATTTGCCCCACTTTTTACTATTTCAGGCTGCCTCTTTAATCACTCAGAAATGCTGTTTGTTTTAAGTAGGTGCAGCCTGAAGCCAGAGGGTGATGTAAGTGCGAGGGGAGAGGGGGGTCTCTGTGGGCACAGCTCCTGTGCCCCAGTGCTCAATGGTTAATCACCCAACACCAGCCCGAGCAACTGTTGACACAAAATAGGTGGAGATCAGGTCTGTGCAAGCAGAAAATACCAGAAAGGCAAACTATATGTAAACACACTTAAGACAGATTTGACAAGAATAGACCTCAACCTGACTTGCTAGGAAACTCCTCTAGCCGAAAACCTCAATGTTCTTCTCCGCTGAGGCTGTTTCCCCTGACAAAGTTTCCTTTGAGAAGAAAAAGAGTAACATTTTCAAAACTAAAATGAGTTTACAGAAGTCAGCGGAGACATGTGTCCCCTTGATGCACATAGTGTGAGTTTCGAATGTGCTCCTACATGCAGAAGTTATGTAATATAATACAGTTCTTGCAGGTACCCCTGGAGCACAGCCAAACGAGAGAGAAGAGAGAGAGAGAGAGAGAGAGAGAGAGAGAGAGAGAGAGAGAGAGAGAAGGAGGGAGGGAGAGGGAGGGAGAGAGGAAAAAACCAGCATGTGCAAACAACCAGAATTCAAAAAGCTATTTCTCCTGACCTATAAAACTCATGCAAAGGAGCAAATGGATAATGCTTAAACAGTCTTTTAATCTTATCTAACTGACACCTGACAACCCATTACTTATAGATTGTTAACGCACCAGCTAAAAAGTTTGTCATGTACAAAATTACTAGAGAAAAAGATTGAACGCCTGAGGAAAAAACAAATTTTGCTGTACAATAACTTCAGAAATTCCGAGCCTATTATCTGTCATGCCCTTCACAGACTCAGAGTGCACCGCTAAAAACAACTGATTTATCTTTATTATGAATCCGAAAGTGACAGCACACATGTTTTTCAGGTCTTGCGATAATGTTTTATTTCATCTAGCTTTTATTTTACAGGGCTTTGATTTGCTTATTTAAGATGAAGAAAAGTAACAACTTTGTAATGAAATGTCCGGTTTGTCTCTTTATCAAAGGCCCTGTTGTGTGTGGGTTTTTTTCACCCCCCCCTCCCCGGCTTCTAATGTAAAATGGGGATCATAATCAGCTTCAGAACATTCACCTTGCTTCAGTTCACGTTTTTACACCGTCTAGAATATCAGGGCTAGAAGAGGCTTATTACGCTGCCACCAGTTCCTCAGCCCTCCCCTTCCATTTAAGGCAGAGGAAACTGTTGCCCATGGAGACAAAGTGAGTTGATCAAGGACACACATCTACTTGGTGAGGAGTGGGGACGACAGATGATATGTTTGGACTCCAAACATTCTTTCCCCTGCGTATTCCCTCCCCTCACTCGCACTGTGTAAATTGTGTGCTGTCGTGAGGCTCACAGGGGAATCTGTTCCTCAGCCACCTGTGGATGCCGGGGCTTTCCCCCCTCGATTGGGGTGCCTCTCAGCCCCTCACTTCCCACACTCTCCTCAAGGGAGTCAGCTCCTGCTCTGCCGGCTGGGTGACACCCGGGGAGTTCTTTCCATTTCTCTGATCAGACACTGAAAACAACAAATCTGCTTAATTAGGACTTGCACCAAGTCCTGCTGACCTCCACACCATGTTCAAAGTCAAGCACGAAGCCACTGGTTTTACTGCCTTGAAAGGGATATTCAGGAACACTGGGCTCATGATGGAATCAGTCTCCCAACTCACTCATCTCTGCACCTCACTGGAACCCCAACCTGGTCCTGAAAGTATCTTCAGGTTGTAACAACTCTCAGCTTCAGACCTCACACTCTTGTCCTCAAAAGCTCAGAGACTGTCTTTGAATGTTGGCTGGAGGAGAAACAGCAGTTACACAAAACAGTATCTGGACTTTCTAATCCATCTTCCTCCAACCCACCCCTTCCTGTTTCTCTTCTCACCTAGACTCAGGGTCCCCTGGTGGAAGGGGCAGGGTTTTTCCATCTGGCACAGTGGTCCAACACCTACCCTTCCGTGAGGACTTTCCATGTTTCCCAGTATTACCCATGTGGATTGAACACAGTGGGGGGAAAAACCTCTGAGTAAACTTAGCAAGTAGAACTTACAACAAAGTGTATTTCACAGCCTGCAGAGTCATTTTCAAAGGCGATTGTTTGCTGGGAATTTTTAAAAAATCTGCAGACAAAAGCAGCGTCTCCTTTGAATTCCTAAGACTCTCTGACATGACAATACCTGAAGTTTTCAAAATTCACAGCTCTTTTCCCTGCAAGCTATTTGCTCAGCTTCCCTAAATAATACCCGGCGTGCCTGGTGCCTTGCCAGCTCTGTCTCAGGCAATATGCAAGCTAAACACTTTTTGACTGATTTCAATATTTTCTCATGAGCAACTAGACAGTATTTTATCTAGTGAATATTACTGACTGCTCTAATCTAAGCCCAGAGTAAGGGCCTGTAAAGGTAATATTATTAGAGTTGACACTCAAGGTAAAAAGCATAGCAATTAACTGTGGCCTGGAGAAAAACAACCCATTCTGAAAGGTGCTGGAGAGCTGTTCTATTTATATTTCTCCTTCTCTTCCTTCTTTTAAAAATACTGCACCTGTTACTCCATTGATCAGCTAGGAAGTCTACCTTAAATGTAGGTTACACTTAAATTCTCAAGGGAAGAAGTTAAACCACCTGCTTAATAAAATTACCTCTTGTGTGTGAAGTGGTTCCATCCCTAGGTGATTCCTAGGCAAGGAAAATCACTATACACCCTGCACTTTCATTCTGTAGTTGAATAGGAAACAAATGACCCAGGACTCCTTGCTTGGTGCACTGTTTTTTCTTTTTACATCTGTTTTCCTTGCTTTTGTGTCATGCCTCTGTTTAGTTTTATTGACAAAACAATCTGTGCCTAATGTTTAAACAACATCTGTAAAATGTATTATTAAATTATGTTGGAAGAAAAAGCAGAGCCATTCTATGAAACCCCATGACCCCCTATTGATTTTTAGATCTCAGAAGTTGAAAGGATAATTTGTGAATGTTTTAACATTTACATCTACACAGGTACCTATATTTATAGAATCTTTGATTACTTATAAAAGTATTTGCTACATTGTTACCATAACTCAGAAAGAAACTTGACCTTTTACAGTTGAATCTGTTTATTATAACAAGGGTGATCTTTTTTTTTTTTTTAAATAAGTTTACATTTTTACCTGCCAGGGGTAGAAATCTCCAAGGATGACATACTTTTTCCCCCCACTGGTAATAAATGGGAAGTGATGGCTGAATGCTTTGCAGTTTTGAAGGCAATAAATGAAGAAACTAGGAAAATCCGGTATATGTACTAAATCTGAGAACTTTAAGAGCTACGATGGTTCTGGAAGGTGTCACTGCGGAGGTTCGGATGCACCCTGGAATTTTATGCACCCTATTGATGGGGAGTGGCTTTTCTGTCTACATACATACTGTATTTCACATAAACTATGTATTTTGCACCTAAGACCCATGGCCTTCTCAGAGAGGGTAAAGAAGTAATCATGGAACATTAGGTCTTAATGGGAAAGTGTGTGGATGAGAAGGGGTAAACCAAGAAACTAACATTTATTCAGTACACCCTAGGCTAGACCTCTGCTGGGGCAGAATGTGTCTGAGGCAGCCAGCAAGAAAGATACAATGCAGGCACAAGGTTTCATCACATGGAATTCCCAAGTCTGCAACATGGCTGTGAAAACATATAAGGGAGTTTTATTTGACCATTCTACACTCATATTTTCAATATAAAAGAATAAAGTTGGTGTATTCGGGACAGAAAAGAACCCAGTATTGACTTTGTGTGTGTGTGAGTGCGCTCTTTCTTCAAAGTTCTACCTACATATGAAAAGACCCACCTAACCATCTATCTTAAAATTTAAGAAGTTTCCACTTAAATGACATTCAACACGTTAGTAATATTTTTGCACTGATATAACAGAAGTATTTATCACAACCACCACAACAATGAAAACACAAAAAGACAAAAGCACCAAATGCTATTATTTATCACTTTTGGCCCAAATCATAATTGGGAGTGAGGGAAGAAAGGAAGAAGAATACATACATTTATGACACATATTGTATTTCAAAAATTATTATGCTTTAAGTCACAGTCTACCATGGCATGCTAGACTGAAATATTTAGGCAATTAGTTATGGAGGTTGATTTTTAAAAACATGCAGTTACCTCAAATACTTGGATAATTTAGGTAAAATATTTTTACCCAAATTATTTGCCTAATTGCCTCAATTCTCAAAAAATGTGCTGGCATAGACTTGTCCTACGGTGTCTAATCTAATAAATGTCACATTCCCTCCCAGAACCCAATTCCTACAAGTACTAATACCAACCATTTTAAGAATACTCCTCTGTTTCTACTGACAAGTAGACCAAGTATGAGTTAGAGCAGTTATTTCTTTTAATCCAAGTTTTCTCTTAATTAATCAAATCTGTCTTGTTGTTTTACATTTAAATTCTCCCTGTGATCCCCTCTCCCCGCCAAATCCCATCTGCTTTGTCCTTAGTCAGCCAAGGCAAGTAGTATATATTACTTACGTCAATTAAAGACGCATAAAATTAGTTCAGCGCTGGAATGAAAGAATGTTACAACGCACCAAACTTTTCTCATCTCATTTTTCTGTCAAAACCTAACTTCAAGCTGCATCGGCCAGGGTTTCTATGACAAGCTAACAACTGACATGAGTTTATATTTTTCACTTTCATATTGTGTATTTCAATACATTATGTTACTGCCAGTAATTATGAGTGATCTACACCCAACCCGCCCTTCAGCATTTATTAAATCTCTTCAACAGTGACTCATAGTTCATACAGAATGTACATGTGTGTTAACAAGTCTTTAAAAATCCAAAAAGGAAGAAACACATTTTAAATGTTGTGTCTAAATGAAGTGAAGGGGAAATGCTAAAATACTCATGAAGTGTTTTTGTTGCTGTTGTTGTTGTTTTAATTATTATTTCCAGAATGAAGTAACTTGCGCTCGATGCTCAATACAGGAAAAATATTTACAGGCTGTCAAAAAGACTCTGTGTAATGTTTTTATTACAATAAAGAAAAATGAAAACCACTTGGTAGTTGTGCTTTTTATCTCCAAGTCTGCCATCTTTAAGATTTGCTCACATCTTGGGTTTCAATACAGTACCGTCTGGGTTTCCCCATTTTTCCAACATATTTCCAACTCAAAGCCCGAAGAAAAAGAAATCTATTATCAGCTCCTTAAAAGGTGAAGGTCTGGATGAAAATTAATATACCGCTAAGAACTCAAATCAAATGTGGGAATGTCATTATTCACCGAACTTAAGAGAAACAATTTCTATTACAACTTTTAGTTACTGGAGGGTAACTCTCTACCACAAATAAATTCGTTGCAGAGTTGAAACAGTTGCCAAATGCTCGGCAATGAAATGCAAGCATAGGTCACTTCTAATTCCATACACAGAAGCGAGAGCACATGAATACTACACGGTGCCAGGTGAGCACAGAATTGGGTAATGAGTAAAAGTGATTTTCAAGTTATGTGCCTGTGCAGAATTGAGTATCAGTGTGAAGTTTAGGGCAAAGTCTGCATCTATGTTGAAAAATTATTATCTGGCGTGTATTTTTTTTAAGTCCTTTTATTCCCTCCTCTTAATTGCAACACCGAGGCAGTCTGATTGTGATCACTGTGCACAGAATCTAGGAAACGACAGTTGCACCCAGCTTGGTGTCACAGGAATGCCTGCCTGGCCGGGCAGCCACAGGAAATATCCCATCATGTCTTCTACCTGTGGCAAGCGGCTTGTATTGGAATCTGTTCTCTGGTAACAATGTTTGTGGGTGGAGCGCTCTAGCAGATCACCTGAATGGCAGCCCATTGCCTTCCTAAATGTTTAGGAATTTAGGTGTGCCTTCAAAATGGATGGTCTGCTCTATAATATCGTCCAGAACAATTTGGAAGACAAAGTTCAATTATATAGTATCCAGAGCCTTGAAAATTAAGATACAGCCGCAGGTACAAACAGGCAAACAAAAAAACCTCAGCAGCCACACGACTCCTAGTAACACACTCAGGTGTAGTATGTCTTCCGTTGGTTCCTCATCCACTTGACTAAAAGGGCTGCAAAAACCGATCTCCCAAGGCTGCCGTAAGGTCATAGAAATTGATAACCCTTACAAGCAATGCTTATGTGAGTCTGTCTGTGTCTTGAAGATAGTGCACTTTGTAAATTAATCCTCCAAAGGCAAATATATTGTAAGTAGCTTGTTATCTCTAAAATACTAAATCGAAGAATACATGGGATTATATTGACAGAAATTACATTTTCTGTAATGGGGCTTAATATATCTGAAATCTCTCCCAAAGGCTCCCAGACTCTCTAACAGAGAAGGGTCTGTTAATGTAGGTGCAATGGACATCAAGAACAAATTTATTCACCAAAATGGATTAGGCCATGTAATCAGAGATTCTGTAATATTAATCTTTGACACTTATTGAAAAGAAAAAAATACTTCTGTCTGCAAACTGGCATTCTCAGTTCTCATCTTTCCCCAACCAGGCTTTGGGCCTTTTCTGGATTTTACTTCAAAGAGGATACGGTTTCCCCATCATAAACACTAATCTAAAAATATTAGGACAATTAATTAGACACTTAGTTTTAGAGGAGGTTGGATTTTGATACCCTTCACATATGACACTAGCTCTGGGTGACTGTATGAACGTGGCTTTCAGCGCACTCACAAAGGGTAATAAATCATACTTCCTCAAAGGCTCCTTGCCACACCGCTGTACATTAAGTCAGAATATTGTTGGCTGCTACTTGGTACCTAATCTCAGCTTTCCCCCAAATCAGGAGTTCACACATTTATTTAGAAACAGTATTGCACAGCTCTGAGATACATCAAGTTTTGAACAGCATCAAAGTAGAAACATACATTTTTTCTCTTTTTTCTATAGGGAGGTCAGAAGAAAGGAGAGCCCATCCTGGAATGCTTATCCCTAACAAATTCTAACCGAACTTAGTTATCCAGCGAATTTAAAACCTGACAGGTATGTGATAGTGGATTTTCTTGTTTCATAGAAAAGAGGATATCACTCTTTCTATTGATTATTCTTAAAAGTTAAAAAAAAAAAAAGGTCATAGAGAGAGACATTTACAGAGCCATAGTGAACGTGAATTAAACACTAATATATACTATGCCTAAAATCTGTCAATTTATAAAGGAGGTGGAAAGCAATACACTGTTTTCTTTTCTATACTAGCAAGTGCTCTCACCCACCAGTCAATACTGTGTTCTCACCTTTGGATCAACAAGCCACGGGGGAAAACTGGGTGTGTCTTCTTAATGCAAAACATTAGCTGCAGGTTGCCAGAGGGGGAAGCAGATTGTGTGTAAACACAAAGCCAAATTACTTACCAATTGTTCACTTGAAGGATGGTGAGTCCTGTGTCTTGTGCCAACTGCTTTTTCTGTTCTTCAGAAGGGTAAGGGTGCTGAAAGAGGACAAAAAAGATAGGTTGTGCACGTACACTTTGGATACACAATGTGCACATCACATGTCAGGTGCAACGCTAGGTGCAAGGGATTCAATAATAAACACATATGCTCTGTTAAAAACAATATGTGTACTTCAGGCAATATTTAGGCTATTTTGTCAATAACCTAAGAGTCTAGCGAGGTCTATAATTAAAGGTAAAAATGCTGAGGTGTGTCACTCTTATTAATGGAATACTACATCATCTAATTAATGGCAATAAAAGACAAGCCAATTACCAAGATTAGTGAAGTGTATAAATAGCTACTTAGGATACGTGCAGAACCTTGATACTGAGTTTATTCTTTAACAGGTTTATTTGTTGCAAACACAAAATTCAGTAGGACCTTCACTGTATTTTATGGGATTAAAATAACAAGTTCTTTTTGAGTGTACAAAAGTGTACCACCTTGACGTGATATTTTCTAGAACCACAGATTTTTAAAGCTGAATCATTTGGACCAACAAGCTCAGCTCAGGTCCCCAGGAGTTAAGCACCTTGTTAACATGATATTCTCCTCCCAAAACACCATGTTGCTGGACGCAAATATCAAAATTAAAGTGGGTGTATTTAAAAAAAACCACACACGCTATTCATTTTAGCTCTTCTGCAAAGCACAAACAAATGAAATTCTACCAAAGTTGGTTTCCCTATCTGAATGCCAACGTATGCTGGGATTCTGAACATAAGGTCAAAGACCAGCACATTTTGCATGCGAAGAAAAAGCCTCAGGAGTTAGAGTGGATAAAAAAATATTACAGGATTAGATAATAAAATGAAATCTATACCTTCTTGTAAGATGTTTAGAATTCTACTAAGATTAGTTTTGGCAAGATACTTTCTGTTGAATAGTCAACTATATCTAAGATTGAAATATACATTTCTAAAGCCTGGGAGAGGAGCTAAGGACATGGTTTCCATCCACTGGTGACATGGGCTACTTTGAAACACTGCACCCCAATAAATTCTCCCAAGATAATAATTGTTCTGATAGTCAACCTTCTATTCTCTTTATGAATGGGAAAGGGCACCCCCAACTCTCCATTTAACGATACGTGCCATCGGAAACTAAATTCTGG
This sequence comes from Orcinus orca, assembly GCF_937001465.1. Lineage (NCBI taxonomy): Eukaryota > Metazoa > Chordata > Mammalia > Artiodactyla > Delphinidae > Orcinus > Orcinus orca. The sequence continues at coordinate 35,649,081 of NC_064571.1, forward strand.
TCTATTGAATGCTAATTAACATAGCTTTCAATCTTATTATTAATGTCTGATTAGATGCTAAGAAGGCTCGTTAATGACCACTTCAATGCTCTTACATATAAGTTTAAATATGTTCTGTATCTATACACATGGGATTCGATTTGTGGAGAGCAGAGATGTAGCCATTTTTCCCATAAGCATTGTGTCTTGATTGTCACTTAATCAATAAATACACAGTTAGAATAAGGCTTTGCTTTCACGGAATATAGTGCCTCTCTCTAAAGAGCTCCAAGTATATTACAGACAGAACGGTAATTAATCCCCATTATATCCCTTTGAGGGACATAAATAGAATCTATTGTCCCTCATGTTTTACTGGTGAGGAAACTGGCCAGGGGAAGGCACAGTCCGCAGTGACACGACCTAGGGACATTTCCTGCTTCCCATCCAGTGTCTAAGCCTCATCATGACAGAAGGATATGGCAAACGCCTTTCATAATCTCCATTCCTGTCCCGCCTCAAAAAACCTCCAGACCGCTCACCTTGCCCAGCAGTGCGTGCCACCACCCAGCCCTGCCCACTTCCCAGATGGGCATCCTCTTCTCACCCCACCGCACCCCTCTGTCCAGCCACTTGGTGTGTTCTTCCAACACCCCAAGCTGGTCCCTACCCTCAGGCTCCTGCTCCAAGGTAACTGTCAGGTCTCAGCTCAGTTGTCAAGCCTTACCCTCCCAACTCTCCACCAGACCACCTTAGCACTCTCACACCAGTTTTTCCCCTTTTTCTCTAATAGCAAGCATCACTCAATGAAACACCCGTTCTGATTATTTCTTTCCTTGGTCATGCGTCCCTTCTCACTCATTTAGCATCTCTAACACCCTCGCCTTTCTCATTCACCATCCTTAAAGCCCAGACCTGCACATAAAGAAAACCGGTAAATACCAGCGGAACAAAGGAATGGCTCTGACTTGCCACGATACACAGATACTCTCCACTCAGATGCAACATCAAAATATATAATAGGGCTTCCCTGGTGGCGCAGTGGTTGAGAGTCTGCCTGCCGATGCAGGGGACACGGGTTCGTGCCCCGGTCTGGGACGATCCCACATGCCGTGGAGCTGCTGGGCCCGTGAGCCATGGCTGCTGAGCCTGCGCGTCCAGAGCGTGTGCTCCGCAACGGGAGAGGCCACAACAGTGAGAGGCCCGCGTACCGCAAAAAAAAAAGGAAAATGTATAATAAAAAAATTTTTTTAAAGCCCACAGGAAGTACAAACAATCCAATTTGAGATCCAACACGACTTTCCTTACTTCATTCCTAAAAGTGATGTCTACCCACTCTTTTCAAATGAAAGTATATCACCTCCATAATCGGCAGAGACCATAGGTGACAATCACCCTACTCACCATTATGCCAGTCATCACAGGCAAAATCTCACAATTGGATACTGACCTAAAAGCAATACACTGCCCTACGGTTTAAAACATGACTCCCACTTCATGAAGGTTTGCCACACATACAAACCAAATGAATCTTTTATCCTCTGAACTGAATTATGGTTTCATATATAGTAGTTCTACGTCTATACTAGTTGAAGAATTGCACAAAGTTACATATGACCCGTTTAGACTGTATAAATTATGCTGCCATTCACTAACTCTGAGCCTTTGAAAAAGGGACAACTTCTCGATTTTATCATCTGGAGGTTAGCCAGGCTAGCAATTCTTGAGTAATAAAAGCCTGACTTTGAAATATGCAAATTTTAGCATCTAGCTGTTGGCACTATTTGCTATATAAAGCTGTACACTGATGTACACAAGTCATTTCCAATCTATAACATCTTCTGTAATATGATTTGCTTACAGTTTTGCAGGTCCTCTGGAAATCTCTTTCAGTGCTTTTCAATTGAATTAATAAATACGTCAATGGTCCCTCTTCCCTACAGCTGGATGGCAACACCTTTTGCCCTGTCTTGTTAGTTGTGTCTTAATATTATGACCAGAACTGGATAAAAATTAATATTTATGCCATTTACCTTTAGTTACTTTGAAAATTGAGAATTGTCACAGTCATTTATTTGTGCTGTGTTTTCAAGAGTATTTTTGCATGCCTGTTTGTGAGCAAGTTTTACATGCATTCTTAGAAAGCAAGTGGAATTCACATTTTATTTATGCAAAGGGTGTCAGGAAAATTCTCTTTGGATCATTAAAATTACCTGAATCATTATAGCTTCAAAGAGCAATCTATGGCCTGCAAATTGTCAGTGCAAGTTTAGGTTGTTTCTTTACATCATGCAGTTTCTGATTTCAGAATTTAAATATCATAAAATGAGAAAGTTCTAACCGTTTTTTTTCTCTGTCACTTTTCATGTGATCTGATTTTAAGTAATTGGAACAAACTGTGCCTAATTTCATGCAGCATAATTGCCAGGCAGCCTCAAGCTATGGAGACCCAGCACTCTGTCTCCATTAAACAATTTTCAGTTGTTCAGGATATATTTTTTTTAATAGAAATGAATGAGCCTGGATGAAATTAAATGTCACAATAATCTGGTCATTGTTAAGGGGGCAAAAGGTATCAACAAAACTCCTAAACCTCTGTCTGTGGTAGACCGACTGGATAGTTTTCTTTTTTTCATAGTCCTTGAACCTGGTTTCCCACAAACTTTCAATTCCCCCCCCCAAAAAAATTCTGTAATTGCTAGAATCACATGAAAGCCACAACATCAGGTAGTTAATCCACAGTCAGTCAAAAATTCACAAAGAAGTAGGCTTTTTAACTGAAATCCAATATGTTTAACTATCTCAAATCCTATGCATCTTTCCTAGATAAGCTTTTTGTGGACAGTATGAGTTATTCCTTTGTAGACCTAAAAAAATAAAAATGACTTGACAAAAACCCAACATGCCACAGGCAAGGCTGCTGTGAAAACATTCAAAGCCCAGGTTGCCTTCCGCCCACAGGGCTAGTGAGGCCAAGAGAAGGGCAAAGGTAGATGTCATTTTACAAAAGAGAGAAAGACGAGTGCCATATTAGGAAGAAAACGGAAAATTCATTCCAAACCGTTGCAACCACAGGGCTAGGTCTCCCTTGCCATTTTCCTGAACACCTCTGCTATTATGGCATCTAAGCGGCAAGGACACCGGTTTAAGAGAGATCAGTAGGTTCTTGTGAAGGAAAGAGGGATTGCACTTGCCAGATATACCAATCAACCTAATCACTATGGGATATCAAAGCAAATTTGACCACAGTCCAATAGACAGTGACAGGAGACCTCGTCTTTGTTGTGTACATTAGCTTCCTGCCATTATCTCTTAAAAGCTTAATTATTTGCAAACAATTGATCAAGATGGGAATTTGAGAAAGGATATGTAAGGGCCACTGGGAGAACGGCAAAGCATTAAGAGAGTAAACAAAATTACCTTTAGATCTTACAATAAGAACTAACGATTGAGACCGGAGAGAGCCAGGCAGTGCAGTAGCTGCAAGGCTTCTTTCTCGAGTGTTTCCCATTTGATCTGCATTAACACCTCAGGAATGAGTGAAAGCCATAAAACAGTGATTATGTATGGGTAAAGCTGACCCTCCCTTCCAACATTAAACCTGCACACATGTATTAGGTGGGCTTCGCCGGGGAGAGAAGAGCTGCTAGACTCAAAGGGAAAACGAGTGGCTTGGGCAGTGGAACCCGAGCTAAAGGCAAGAACTCACAAAATGATTATTCTGATTTCAATAAGCAACACCCTGACTTCTTCCCAGTCTCTTGCTGAAACAGACCCTGTGTGCCACTCTTCCTGTGTTTCTAGATCTGCAGTGTGACTTCTAATAATGACCTCGGATAGCAGTGATGGCTCAATAACCCCATCAAAGAATAAAATGATCCCTAGAGTATGTGTACTGTGTAACAGAAATAGAGGTTGTCTCAAAAAAAAAAAAAAAAAAATCGAGGACTTCCCTGGTGGCACAGTGGTTAAGAATCTACCTGCTAGTGCTGGGGAAGATCCCACATGCTGCGGAGCAACTAAGCCCATGTGCCACAACTACTGAGCCGGCGTGCTGCAGCTGCTGAAGCCCGCGCACCTAGAGCCTGTGCTCCGCAACGAGAGAAGCCACTGCAGTAAGAAGCCCTTGCACCGCAACGAAGAGTAGCCCCCACTCGCCGCATCTAGAGAAAGCCCACACACAGCAACAAAGACCCAACACAGCCAAAAATAAAATTTTTAAAAAATCTAAAATTAGCTTACATAAAAATTAAGTCTGAACGGTCCTTTCACCAGCCAGAGAGAATAGGAAGTGACAGAAAGAAAATGGCAACTTTCTAAAGAAAGGTATCTCTGCCCAATTCCAATCTTATATCTTGAGATGGGGACGGGAGGGGGTTTCTGATGCTGGTTATCTGGTATTTACAAGTTTACAATACATTGGAAGAAAATTTATTTCTGTCAACAGTCAAACCCACTCTTTCAGATGAGCATTAATAGGAAGAGAAACTCTTCAGCACACACAGATGGAAAATGTCCAACCTTCTATCTGAATGATATCCTTGACCAAATGTACCCCTTTCATCAAATTTTCCACCCCTGACTGCAAACGTGGATGCCAAGACAGTGATGAACTTTATCTTATCTACCCTGGTAACCAAGTTTCAATAATGGTCCCTCCCTCTCTGGCTTGCCCACTCTAACAGCTCATTGTAATGGCAACAGAAATTTTGAAAATAATCCTGTACAGAGCTCACTGGTGAGATAATGGAAAGCTACGCTGCCCCTTCTCAAGCCTCAGATTAGTAATTTCTTGTGACACAGAACTGCCTCTCCACCGAAACTGCAAAACAGCTATAACAAAGCAATAGAGGTGGAAGCAATTTTCAAGCAAAATGTTACATGCTATACTTTAAAAGGTATGGGAATAGGTACCGGGAGAGCTGATCTAACAGGAGGAATTATGGCAACTGTCCAATATCACCCTTATCAAGGCAATGTTCTGTTGCCTGGCTGAATATGCTGGAAGAACAATTTCGGAACTTCTTTTATCCTTTTTCCTCCAGCCCTTTGCCTCCTCCACAGCAAAGTTTAATGCATTAATATAAATTGACCTTGAGCTAAACTCTGGTATGTGATGGAGAGATACTCCCTTTAAAGAAGAAGAAAAAAATCTACCATATGGCTCTTAACCATTGGATCTCTGTGTTCTTTTAAAACTTCTACTGAGTTTTTGTCACTAAGGGAATATTGTGGATCTGTCTAAATTAAAATAACCAGCTATATATGTGACCTCTAAGAGCAGAAGCAGAAGCCTGTTAACCAAATATATTTATATTTGTTTAACATGAATTTTTTTTTTGCCTGTAAAAACTTCTGCCACTTTAAATAAACTTGCAGCCATTTTCCCCTTGTGCATTGACTATGAATAGCTTACACTGTGACAATTACATTGATCTAGGATACTTTTTTCCTTTAAAAAAATCCATAATGCTTCGCTATTGTCTTTCAGCTTTATGAATTAGTTTTACTGTTTCAGTGAATGCTTTTTTGTCTTCTGACTGCACATTATCAAAGAGACACTTTGTGCCTCTCATTTGCATTACAAAAGCAGTGTACGGTGCAGTGGAAGAGCATAGCCTGAATGCATAGCAGTTGAGTCCTGCATCCTCACACAGGCTGGAATCAAAAGAAGAACGGTGAGGTCTGTACGGCTAAGAAGCCAAAAATGTTTGGAGCATCATCAGTGAAGTCACAGGATTTCAACCTCTTTTCTTAATTCTCCACCAACGCTCCTAGATTGCCCAGTTGCTCAAACTAAATGTGCTCCATTGACTGTTCAGCACTGGCTTTTTCTGAAGCCTAGTCAAGCCATTTTCCAGACAAGCCCTCAGATTTGATTTCTTGTCTATCCAGCAGCAGTTATAAGAAGTTGCTAGTAGAGGTGTGCAAGCAGGAAGGTCAGGTGGGAATCTCTAAACTTGATCTTATCACATGAAAATGACATAAGTGTGAAAGGAAAAATTGAACACTGGCTAGCATTTCGTAACAGTCTTCACTTTTGCACTAATGAGACTATACAATACACAGCACTGAAAACGTTGTTTTATAGTTAATTATAAGAGGCTAATACTACAATGCCTCGCCTGTCTTACCTATCTGATCTTTTAATTTCTTGTAAATATTAATTAAATATAAAATAAAAGCACTAAATAGAAAAAAACATACTACATTAAGGGATTTCATAGTCCTTTGTATTGGGGATTTTTTTTTTTTAAGTTGCTTGCAATTCCATTATAATAACTATGTTTAGATGTATTCTTCAGTAGCTATAGATATGTTCCAGGAGTATTTTAAAATATATGCATTAAAGACATAAAATTTAGACTCTAAATTAGCAATTACTTATATCCGCCTCCTAAAAGTATTAAAATTCATGAAGAGTGCTAAAATTATTTTGAACAGTTATGATGATTAATGAACTCCCTGAATATTGATTCTCTTAGTAGGAAACCATGGCTATAAAAGGAAACACATAAAGGCCAATAAGAAAAACAGGGTAAGAGGAGTAGGGGGATGAGAGTGGGGGTGGGAATAGGGGCCATGCTTCACTTTTGTGTCCTTTTCAAATCATTTTAAGTAATAGCTCATTTGAACTCTTACTGTTTGTCAGTAGGACATATGCATTACACGCATTATCGCAAGTACTCTTGGTGACCCCCATGAGTAGGGGCTATGCTTAGCTCCATTTTATAGATGAGGAAGCTGAGGCTTGGCTAGGTCCCAAAACATGAACAAAGGCTCACAGCTACTTAGTTCTGGAGCCAGGTCTGCCCTCCCCTGAGTTTCTCTACTTGGCTACCCTTCCACTGATGTTTCTTTCCCATTTCTCCCTTTCCTTTTTTAAGGTAAACATTTTAAAACCAAAAACATATTCTAATGGAACATGAACAAAGTTATCCATTGTGGTGAGAGGTGACTGAATGTTTCTCTGCAGTTTCAATAGCCTCGATCCAGGAAAAGTTGCTGCTTTCCTCTCCTCCGCTGCATCCCCACAGCTTCTGCCCTGCAGGCAAATATCAAGGGGCAGGGATGGAGCTGTGAGGTGAAAGTTAGTTCACCAGGACCTTTCCCCACATTCTCCCTCCAGCGACTATCCAAAGGGACTTTATTATTTTTTTGTTTTTGTTTTTTTGGTTTTTTTCGGTATGCGGGCCTCTCACTGCTGTGGCCCTTCCCGTTGCGGAGCACAGTCTCCGGACGCGCACGCAGGCTCGGCGGCCATGGCTCACGGGCCCCCAGCCGCTCCGCGGCATGTGGGATCTTCCCAGATCGGGGCACGAACCCGTGTCCCCTGCATCGGCAGGCGGACTCTCAACCACTGCGCCACCAGGGAAGCCCCAAAGGGACTTTATTAATAGCAGCTTTCTAGTATTAGTAAGAGTGATAGAAGTAGTAATGGTACCACGTATTAAGAAGTGAGGATGTACCAGGCATTGTTCCAAATCCTTCACATGCATTACCTCATTTAATCCTCACAAAAACTTTACGAGGGAGGCTCATATATTATACCCATTTGACAGATGAAGAAACTTGAGCATAGAAAGGACAAATTACTTTCTCACGTTCACACAAGCTTGTAAGTAATAGAGCTGGGATTTGAAACTTGGTGATAACATACAAGTTGAGAAAATTCACTTCCAAATTATTTTGTTTTCTACATGATGGGTGGAGCAATCCCACTCATTCCTGATGAGTTAATCATGAATATATAGATGATGATTACTACTCATTTTATGAAGAAGCTATTATCTTAATGTGTATGTGTCTACAACTCAGTTCTGTTAATGGAAGCAATAGGAAATTCTGCTACAAGATACAAAACTCAATGGAAACTAATACATCCATCACTTTATTCGTTCTTCTAGTGTTGCTTATAAACACAAGAATGATGGTAGGTTATATATGAGAACACTCTTTAAGGGTCATAGAAACAAATGCCTGTTCTTCCATCCACCTGCATTACAATATGCCTTAAATTGTCTGCTTTGAAATTAATTGTTGTGTGTTTTTCTACCAATTACTTTCATTTTGTTTGTGATTCTTAATCAAATATGAGTTAAATTACATTTGGAACCATTTCATTTTAGTAGAATACTAATAAAAACACAGGAATGCTATTGCCATTTACAAGGCAACTAGCCCAGTTCTGCGCCCAATAAATATCTGTTGTATGAATGAATGAGTGCTATTGAAGTTAGAGACGCCCAAAATGCCTGAACCAGCATTTATAAGTCAATGACTTCAGATAAACATCAGAAAACTAGCAGCCCCATTTTAACAATTGTTCATCCTCCTCACTCAGTTCTACAAATCCCAAAAGCAGTACAGATTTTATTTACTTTATTTAACTGACATTTTTATAATGTTTACTCTACATCAGGCAATGTTCTCAGTGCTTTACCAGTATTCACTTGTTTAATACTTATAACAAGCCTATGAGATCAGTGTTTTTACCCTGATGTTACAGATGGGGAAACCGAGGCACAGAGTCTAAGTTACTCACAAATAGGATGAAGCTGGGATTTGACCCTAAGAAACCTAGTTCTGCAGCCCACGTTCTTCATTCCTGTGTTATTCTGTTTATCTTTTTTTAGCATGTATAATTTCCCCCGAAGTTTCTCCCAAATCCGCTCTATGTTGTTGTTGGGTTTATCTGTTGCAAAAGTTCCCTTCCCACTCTCCAATTGCAATGTAATAAAATTCAAGTTCTCCATCTTACAGGACTGAAGAAAGAATAGAGGAGACTACTGTTTCGACATACAGGCTCTCCCCCAAGAATTTCACTGTAGCAATAAAACAAAACCATAGCACACCATCCTGGACCACTTTTCTGAAAAGAAAGTTCATGACCAGTTTATACAATAAACTCCAATAAAGTGAGGATCTTTTCCAAACTACATACAGCTCATCTCCGCTCTTGCTGAGAGCGTGCCAGCTAAAAGGAGACCTATCCCCAACCTGTAGAACACTTTTCCACTTTAAAAATCAAAGCGAAAGAGTTTTGAAGCCATGAAGAGAAAAGACAAGGAAGATGAAATACAGTGGTACCATTTGGAATGAGACTGTTGACAGTTATGATTCCTGCCTTTACAGACACCCTGTCCAGCATTAAATATTGAGGAAAAAACCCTTGTAAAAAGAATAAAGTCTCCAGTACACTTGGTGAGAAGATGTTTTGAGAGAGAGAAAAGCGAGAGCCAGGGAGAGAGAGAGGGAGAATTCATGCTGCTCCCAATATGACTAAAGACCCCTGGAACTGGTACTCATTCTCTAGTGCTAATTTTCCCACTTAAATTACAGTGCTGGTGTAGCCTCATCTCATTAGAGATCATTGTCCCCAGTAGACAGTTGTGTTTATGGGGGACTCTGGCTGTTCCACACCTGCTGATCAGGTTGCTATGTGATCAAGGCTGCATACAAACAGCAGACTCGAGCTTGCTGGACTGCGACTGATGAGCCCAGGCTAATTCAGGGGTGATTATGTAGTTTACTGGACCACTAAACCTCTTTAAGCTTGTAATTACTGCCTATTTGAGTAAAGAACATTCAAAAGCAATTCACTGCATCATGCCTGCCACAGCTGGAAGCAGGCTGCCAGCAGTCTGTGGGGACGTTAAAATCTACAGGGACATGGATTGAAGCCCAGCTAGCAGACACTGTCAGCGGTACCCGCAGCCAAGTCTACGCACATTCCTGCTCACCTCTCCTGACCAAGCTTACCATTAAAGGTGCCGTGAAAACTACAGAACAGCCATAAAGATGACAAATAACGGAATGAAGTGATACAAACTACATTTTAATGATTTCCCCCTTTCGTAAGGCTAAAATTGAAAATGTCTTTTCACAATGCCAAAGAGAGAGAGAGTATATGCTTTAAATAATATACACCGCTGAGATTTACTGTGTACTTGCTGAAAGTTCCATCCAAAAAAATACCAATTTGAAAACAAAATGCCCACCTTTTGGGCTTTCTAAAAGAACTGGGATGTACAGTCATTTGAGATCTCTTCCACCCACTTAGCTGTCATGTTTATAACCTTAGCTGGGAAAATATTGTTTAGCTACTTGATGGACATTTTCTAAGATCACGTGTAGATTTCTGCTGTTAATGAATTAAAATGCTGCTCAGGCACCTGAGGGAAATTTACTTTCAAGAGTCAGAGAAGATTTCAGGAAAAAAAAAGTATCAGTATTTATCAATGTTCTCATTTTCTTTTGCTGTCACCTTAACAACTGCAGTTCTTTTGTATAACAGAAGTGTAAAACATGCTTTGCATTGCTGTGGATATAATTATTACTTGTCTCTAAGTAACAAAAAAAAAGACTGGAACTTAATGAAGGGGGATTAAGTTAATTTCTTTTTTAGCTAACAGTTTCCTGTCTCTTAAAATGCAGACCTTGGTGAATATAATGTTCAGGGAAAGAAAATTAAGCTTTTTATTTCACTAAAATCTCCACTTTGGAATACTGATATTAAAATATTAAGATGATGTTTATTCTTTAAAAGTATGTAAATTTGGTATTAAATAAAGCCACAGAAATCCTTTCTGACTACCCCATCCAAAGTCCACAGATCCAGGGGGTTTATGTGTTATCTACACATCATTCCTATTAATATTCATTAGGTGGGTCTGCTTGCATTTTTATAAGCTGTGAGAGAGGCAAAGAAACAACCAGAATTCTTTAACACATGGGCATTATCAACTCAGCGTATGCCAAACAGCAGAGCACCCAGATCTGAAGTTAAAATTCAAACACAATTTACCTTTACTTAGCTAATTTTCATGAAAATTCTCTTCCCTTTACCCATTGTAGTCTAAGCTCTTTAATTATCTCTATTCTCTGTAACATACACTTCAATTTTTAAGAGATTATTCAGCACTATATTTTATCTTGGTTAACAACAAAACCCTTATCTTGCAATCAAACTAAAGAGAATTTCCCTTTAAGAAAAAAAAAAAACCTAAAAACTTTAAATTGTCTTAGTAATATGATTACCTTTATCTTTATGAACCTTCTTAAGCAAACCCTTTTTAACTCCCCAAAGCATTTATTGATGCGAATTCACTGTCTGTCTCCAGAGTGGATTATAGAAGAAGGAAGAGTCTTAGTCAAAATTTGGGCAGATCCCCAGTATTTGTTTCCCAAATTATGCTTTCTCAGTCGTCCAGTCTAACTGGACAGGGAAATGCTCACAGGGCTGTGGACGTTTTTCTGTGGCATTCCCACAGAGCTCTAAGATGTTCCTGGAACATCTTAGATGAGTAGGAAAAAGAGTGGGACCTGTCATCAACAAGATGACAAGATAAAGGTGGCAGAAATAAAGGTATTCAAAGTTAACTTGGAATGTAAATTGGGACAGCCACTATGGAAAACAGTATGGAGGTTCATTAAAAAACTAAAAATGGAAGTACCATACAATCCAGGATTTCCACTCTGGGGACTATATCCAGAAAAAATGAAAACTCTAATTCAAAAAGATACATGCACCCCAGTGTTCATAGCAGCACTATTTACAACAGCCAAGACATGGAAGCAACCCAACTGCCCATCAACAGACAATCTTAAGAAGATGTGGAATATATACATAATGGAATATTACTCAGCCAGAAAAAAGAATGAAATATGCCATTTGCAGCAACATGGGTGGACCTAGAGAGTATTATACTTAGTGAAATAAGTCAGACAGAGAAAGACAAATACACTATATGATATCACTTATGTGTGGAATCTAAAAAATAATACAAATAAATCTATATACAAAATAGAAAAATACTCACAGACATAGAAAACAAACTTACAGTTACCAAAAAGGAGGGGGGGAGGGACAAATTAGGAGTATGGAATGAACAGATACAAACTTCTATACATAAAATAGATAAGAAACAAGGATTTACTGTATAGCATAGGAAATTATACCCAATATCCTGTAATAACCTATAATGGAATATAATCTGCAAAAGAATAAAAAAAAGTTAACTTGGCTAGTTTGAGGCTTTTTTTTTAAGAGTTTGAGTTGGGTGACCTTTTATATCCTTTATATTTGTGTAACACTTTACATTTTCAAAGAGCTTTTATTATATTTTATGAAATTTGAGCCTTACAACTACTTGGCCAAGTTGGAAGGACAGGTAATGTTGCCTCCATTCTATAGGAGAAAAAACAAAACTCAGAGTGGACACATGGCAGGTTATGAGGTTAGGAAGTTGTGGCTCATAGGCCTGGAGCCCAGGCCTCCTACTTTTACACTCTTCTGAAGCTCAAAGTTTATCTTTTGATGATAAAATAAAGAGCTGTAGCCACGTCCTTCAGAAAGCTACCGTGAGTTGGTGAGCCCAGCCTCTGTTTTACTGTGTAAATGTGCATTGCTCTATACACAAAGGGTGAAACAAAAAACTCAGACTAAAACCAGATAAAACAGAACACCTTTCAAACTGGCTGTCATCATTTCTAACAAAACTTACATAAGTAACCTAAGTAGTAATGCTAGAAGGTCTTAAATAATGGCATTGGCCCCTTCTACAACTGGCTTTGGGAAAGAACTATCGTTACCGAATGACCGGGTAGTTTGTTTCTTTGACACAACTAGACTTAGTTTTGTTTTATTTAATGTGTCTTTCTTTGCCATTTCATGTGTGACATGAGTTTGCTAATAACATATACAAGAGGCCTAATTTTCCCCCCTCCTAAGTCACTTCCTAGGAGAACCTGGGCATGTGTGGAGACTCATCAACCTGTGTAGGTCAGGAAAGTGGTCATTAAGTCCGTTTCTGCTCCAGTGATGTGGTTACACATTGACAAATAGCATATCTAAAGGAAAACATTTTAAGAGTTATTGGTTTCAAGAGATGCCGTTAGGTGTACCAACTGAGCTAGATAACTGGAGCTCAAGTCCCAGAACCCACATCGACTGTGTGGCCTTGATCAAGGCATTTCAGTCTTCTGAGCCTCAGCTCCCTCATCAGTGAAAATGAGGATGACAGAACCGTGGGGGTCAAATGAGACAACACACATTAAATTGCTTGGCATATGGGGCTTCCCTCATGGCGCAGTGGTTGAGAGTCCGCCTGCCGACGCAGGGGACACGAGTTCGTGCCCCGGGCCGGGAAGATCCCACATGCCGCGGAGCGGCTGGGCCCGTGAGCCATGGCCGCTGAGCCTGCGCGTCTGGAGCCTGTGCTCCGCAGTGGGAGAGGCCACAGCGGTGAGGGGCCCGCGTACCGCAAAAAAAAAAAAAAAAAAAAAATTGCTTGGCATAGTGGCTGGCCTGGATGGAGGGCTTAGTAAATAGTAACTGAATCTGAGATGACTCACAAGGATGGGCTAATCTAACTAAACATACTATATACATTTATATATATTTTTTCACAATTTGTAAGGAAGAGGGTTTGACTAGGTAATTCTTGTCATTTATTTTTCTAGTGTTTAAATTAGGTTTTAATGTTTTCTTACAATTCTCTTTATTTAGACAATCACTTCCAGGATATCTAAAGAAGGGGCAGCTACACAGGCAGTCACACAGGGCACCCCACACAGAAGAGCCCCACGCCTGGTTTCGTTTGCTGATGTCGCCATCTTGAAATTCTTCAAAAAATTTTTTTAGAAGCCCTGCATTTTCAGTTTGCACAGTTTATATGGAGGATGTATGCGTTCTCCACAAATCATATAGCTGGTCCTGCTAAAAGAAAGGGAGGTTCTGTTTTCCCTATCAGATGTTTTCTATTCAGCTACAACCCCTCCTGAATTTACCTGAGCTTCACAGAATAGATAAATAATGACTACGTTTGTACTAAAAGAGTGTAAGAAAGAAAACACTAAAAAAGCAAGATGTAGGAGGTGAGACAGTGTGGATGTGCTCAGGCCTCAGACAGATGAGTAAGGACACTTGAATGACCCTCCAGTGGCCTGCAAGGATTCACACACTCCCGTAAGTGCCTAAATCACCCTCGGGGACAGACCGAGGCACCGAGAAAATACTCCATATTATGAAGTCTATAGGGGAAAAGAAATCAATAATCTGAAACCTTCAAGGTGTGAGGTCCCTTCTGGCTCACTGGACTTCGGGATGTTGAGAGCCTTTGTCTTTTGGTGGCCGGGAGTCAGAAGTGGCAATTCGCCCACCTTCCTTGGCAGGGGACGAGTGCCACATTTGGCAGAAAAGCGTGCTCTCGAGAAAAGGGAGCAGAGAATCTTTTGGCCTGGGCTCCAGCTAGGATAGATCAAGAGTGAGAACTCACCCTTGCATGCCAACCAAATGCCACTGTAATTAAAAACAAACCTTTGGAAATAAAGTATCTGGAAATTATTTCGATTCCAACACATTCACAATAGGAGCTCATCGATAGTTACAATTAATTCACTTGGTCACAGGATTCTGGCAGGGGAGTGCTGTCCTTTTTTCTAAGGCTTCTTAAACAGAATTCCACTTTTTGTTGGTTCAGATAAACATATAAATAAGCAAACTGAAGAGAAAAATGTATGTAACAAGGCATAAAGTTTCAGAAGCCTCTGGCATATTTGGATTTGCACCTTACATCAAACCTTCTAAGATGGCAGCCCAGATTTCTTAAAAATGCAAAATTCTGTCATTTTGATGATGCCAAATGATGAACTCCACTATTATATGCGTATATTTTGCTTAATGGCTTCATTTATTTTAATAACAAAGGGAAACAAGATTTTACAGATGAAAGCTTTTTTTTTTTCATGGCTCCAGTGCAACTGGGATTTAAAAAATCTGTGATGTTAACCAATATGTGATAATGGCTGCTCTCAGGAGCCCTATTTCATCCCATTTTATGCAAGGAAACCTACACAGAGTAACCACCACCAGAGTACCCCGATTTTGAGAAGGGATGAGTGTCAGAGGTCTTGTGATTGTTCCTTTTCTTTCCTCTGAATGGCTACATGTTCAGTAAAGCGTCAGCTATGGAATTACTGGAGCAATAGGATTAACTCACTAAAGATTTATTATAAATGAGGCAGGAAAGTGCTGTTCATATGATTTCGGGGGTAAGAAAATAATTGCATAAACCTTTCCCTCTGTTCAGAAATCTGCCTACAGGGTTTAATATTTTGTTGAGAATCAAAAAAATAAATCAGAGCAAGTAACTTCAGTTTAATTCTCGTTTGATTTCTTCATTACACTGAATATCTACGGTGAATCAGGAAGCCAGGAACTCATCAAAATCAGTTCCCATGGGAACAAAAGACATGCCATCTCAGAACCTCCCTGTTATAGCCCCTAAAACTTGCCCATTTATTCAGAATGTCTAGCTAGTTTCAGAAAAGAAAGAAAGAAAGAAAGAAAGAAAGAAAGAAAGAAAAAGAAAGGGAAAAAGAAAGACTAAGGGAGGGAGGGAGGGAGGGAGGGAAAGGGAAGGGAGAGAGGGAAAAATGCCTTTGGCTCACTAAAAATTCAGGTGAGATGATACAAACCAAAAGTCTGAAGTGGTGTTTCTTTTTACTGAGAGCCATACCTTCAAACTCTAGAATACAACAGATGCAACTTGCCAGCCACACAAAGGATGTGGAGTGATTTTGCAGACACTCTCTTGGCCCAAGATGGCAGCTCATGATTAATGGCTGCGTCATCCTTGGCCCTGCTGCAGTCAGGCCTGGGGTCTGATCCTGACACAGAGCCTTCGTCTGCAGCCAATCAGCAGATGTAAGCACAGAGGCCCTGTCAGGTTGACATATCATTCCTTCGACAATGTCAGCGAGTATTAATGTTCAATTATCTGTCCTCGAAATGACCCACGCCTTTATGCATTGTGTAACTGCACACGTGGCGCTCTGGTAATCCCGAAGACAAGGGCAGAGATGCCCGCCGTAAACCAGCTACTGGGAGTTGGCTTTCCAACATTGTCATGACATTGCCTTGTAGTACTGAATAGGAGATTTAATTTTAGTTCTTTTCCTAAAACATATTTGAAAAACCAATGAGCCATCTATCTATCTATCCATCTATCTACGTATCTATCTATCTATCTATCTTCCTTTCAGTATGTCTGCATGGCAGTAGTCCTTTCTATTTAAACAGCAACACTTCACATGAGTCATCTGTGACTAGCCGATCACACTCAGCCACCTATTCTTTATATATGGCAACGAGCTGCTCATTATGTGTGGGGGGACTTTTTAGTTCATAAAACCAGGTGTATATCATTTACCATCAAACCCAAATGACAACAGTAGACTCTTCTGGAGCAACGTCAAGATCAATTCAGCTTCAACACGTGAATCTAAAGGAGTCTTCTCAAGCCAGCCACCCCTCCTGCCCACTATTAAAAATCAGGACCCTGGCAGAGGAATGATTTAAAAAGCATACCTGAGATCATTTTACTTGTTAACCTTTACAGTTGCTCAAGTTTTTTAAAATATTGTGTTAATTTGTTGTAGTTAAATTTAAAATCCCCCTTGTCTCATATATCATGCTAAGAAAAAAAATTTTTTATCTTAGCAGACAGCTGCATTTGCATGGTTTTTGTTGAACTCACGTTCAAAGGTTATCAATAACAAGTTTGCAAACTTCTCATACAACCGGCACCGAAAGATAATGTACAGTAATTGCATGATAACTTCCTCCAAAACTGAGATAAAACTTTTAATGCGAATTCAGGTTCACCAACCTATACATGATAGTAGGAACTTAAGTAGTTCAGATTGCAGCTCAATGAATTTGCCCCATGATACGAATTTTTAAGGAATAGAAAATGCAATTATTTTTTCCTGTGGAAAGCCACTAAAACTTCATTATTTTGCCTTAATTTTAACATGTGAAAAGCAGGTTGATTATGAAATGTACCTATTAAAAGTCTAGCCAGCCCTTGTTCACAGTTTGGTGTCTTGTGCTATTTCTACATGTATTCTCAACTGCACCGTGAAAGTCCTTTTATCTTTCTTAATCTTTTTTTTTTTTTTTTCCTTTTCTTGGTCTGCCTACTGTGTTCCCAGCAGCAATTTTTTCCAAATGACTTCCATTCTCCTCCAGCTCCCAATCCTACTTCTTGGACGCTTAGCCGTTGACTTTGCCTCCTGGTACGCTAACAGATCCAGGAGAAGAACACCCAAGACTCCCTTCTTGTCTATTTCTAAATCTCCTCTCCTGGTTCACATGTATTGCTAAGCCCTTGCTCTGAGATGCCATCCCATCACTCTCCCCACTCAGCCCCTCCACTGCCCACTTGTTCTTGATCCTTGCTCCATTCATAAGTCCTTTTCTACATTTATCTTCAAAGGTTCCTTCTCTATTGCCTAAGTAAATAATTAGGCTGTGCTTTAACAAACTGCATGGAACATAGTAGCAATTCCATGAAAGACAGCTGTATGATTCTATGTGTAAACATTCAAATCTCCCTTCTCCTAAATATTAAAAAAAGAAAAGAGAAACCTTCCCTTCTTGTTACCACCTCCTCATGCTACTGCCCAAATTGTAGCCCTTAGTATATTTCCTCAAGCAATTGCAGAAGGGTCTACCTTTGTTGCCTCTGTCGTAGTATCGCCCGTATGCCTCAGAATACAGCTTCTTTCTCTTCCAAAGTCCTGAAACAGGTCTTTCAAAGGTCACTGATGATATCCTAATCCCTATACCAGAACCTTTGCCAGTACTTCTACTGCATAAAACTTTCAGGGTTTGGTCACTTCTATTTTGAAACTTTGCTCAAGCGTTTGGTCAATAAATATCATCAAGCACCTCTATTATGGCTGAAGATATAGCGGTGAAAGATTCAATCACCTTATTTACGAGGGAGGCAGCTCGTAAATAAACAGTCACCATGACAAGTGCTCTCTATCAGATGACCATCAAGGCGCTATGGGTCTGGAGGCAGGGGCCACTTCCTCCCTCCTGGGGAGGACCAAGAATGGCTTCCCCAAGCTGTGACAGCTGAGATCAGTTGTGAAGGATGCAGGAAAAAGTATGAAGTGGAGAAGGGGTCATGGAGTTTCCAGATGAGGGAACAGCACGTGCCGGTGCACAGAGTACAGGACCATTCAGCGCCTGTGGGGAAGGTAAGTGTGTATGGAAAGGGCGAATGAGGAGCCTGGGTGCTCAGTGGGCCAGTGTCAGACCTCAAGGGTCCTTGAATGGCACGCTGAGGATGTTGTATCCTGAGGGCAATAGGGAGCTATTACAGGTTTTCAAGTAGGGGTGAGATCTGGCCAATTTTGCTTTGGAATAATCACTCTGGGGGCAAAATGAGGGATTCTTTGTAAGGGATCAATTACAAACAAGTGTAATTGATTAGAGGCAACTGATTAGAGGCAGGGAGGCTGAATAGGGAAAGGGGAGAGCGGGAGACAAGGAGGCTATGGCAGCGGGACTAGATAGGGATAAGAGAATGAAGAAGTGTTTAGGAGGGAGTGTTGATGGGACTCGGGGAGTAATCTGAGAAGCAGGGAGGAGGGGAAATCTTCCAGGATGAATCTGAGGATCCTGGTTGGAACTTCCGGGTCGGTCCATGGTGATGTTGTTAACTGAGATGAGGGTGAGAGAAAGGAGAGCCAGTGTGGGGACTGTGGTGGATTCTGTTTGGGAATGGATTATTTCTTATCATTGGATCTTCCTTCCTTTTCTTAGACTAAAGTGTGGGAGCTAGAAGGGACTGCAGAGATGAGTCCAGCCCACCTCCACGTTGGACAGACCTCCTGCCTGCTCCTCTGTCTCTTTCTCTAGGTTTTTTCCTCCAGACAGCCTTTAAAAGGAGGCGTTGCCTGAATTCCGTTCTTTTTTGCGGTACGCGGGCCTCTCACTGCTGTGGCCTCTCCCATTGCGGAGCACAGGCTCCGGACGCGCAGGCTCAGCGGCCATGACTCACGGGCCCAGCCACTCCGCGGCATGTGGGATCTTCCCGGATCGGGGCACGAACCCGTGTCCCCTGCATCGGCAGGCGGACTCTCAACCACTGCACCACCACGGAAGCCCCTGAATTCCGTTCTTGCCCTCCTCCTTTTCTCTCTCAGCTCTCTCTGGGTCCATGACTCCATACCCATCCCCAGCCTCAATGGAGGTAACACCAAGCCTTGTGCTCTCACCAAAGCCCCAGCCAACCCGTTTCCAACTACTGACCGTACAACTCACATGGACATCCCACCAGCACGGGAACCACACGCATCCCACACGGCATGCTTCACCTTCCCCTAGAACCAGTTCCTCCTTCTAACTTCCCTTCTTCCCTGAAAGAGACTCCAGCTCCCTAACTGCCAACGTGAAACAGGGAAGTCACCTTTGATGCTCTTCTATACCAAATGTCCACTCGTGAGTGGTTATGAAAACAGGCTTCAGAACCAGAGGGGCTTGAGTTCAAATCCAGTCCCTGCTTCTCACTGCGCTACTTCAGGCAAGTTGTTGAATCTCTCAGAATCTTGGTTTTCTCAACAGTGAAACAGGGAGACTAGCAGTACCTCCCCTGGAGGGTCACAGTGGGAATTCCATAAGATAAAATGTGAAAGTGCTTAGCGAGGCCTACCAGGGCGGGGGGCAGGGTGGGAGCAGCCTGCACCAGCCGGGAGGAGCTTTTTTTCACTAACATTATTTAGAATTGCCAGTGCATGGTGATAATAATAAACAGACTGACTTTTAGTCATTTTGTTATTATTTGTAAGTTCTCTACACACGTGGCACTGAGAACCCACCTCGGCACATCACTGGCACTTAGCACAGTGTATGATACACATGTGCCAGCTATGAATACTTCTATTTATGAGGTGCCGGGTTTACCTCCAAGATATCGTCCACCATCCATCCATCCATTTCTTTTTTTTTTTTTTTTTTTTGCGGTATGCGGGCCCCTCACCGCTGTGGCCTCTCCCGCTGCGGAGCACAGGCTCCAGATGCGCAGGCCCAGCGGCCACGGCTCATGGGCCCAGCCGCTCCGCGGCATGTGGGATCTTCCCGGACCGGGGCACGAACCCATGTCCCCCGCATTGGCAGGCGGACTCTCAACCACTGCGCCACCAGGGACGCCCCATCCATCCATTTCTTTACACTCTCACAACCACAACCTTCTCACCAGAACTGTTGTCATTGTTTCTGAACTGTCCTCCTCACTCCAGTTCTTCTTGCAAACCACACCACCAACTAGATCTATGTGCTTTTCCTAGAGCTCCGAGATGTACACGGTTCCTTGCACTCAGTAGGGCACTCAAAACGCATTTGAACTCACTTGGAAAAAATCTGAATGGCCCAATTCATACTGTTATTCAAAGAGAAGGGTAGATGCGGCCTAAAGTTTAGCTGTCATTTACGGTGGGGAAAAATAACAACAAGCACGTTTAAAAGTTGCTTTTTCCTGCTGTGCAGTGGGATTAGGTCACCCCATGGTGGAAAACATCCCAGCCATCTCTCTGCACAAACCAAACAATTTTAGGTATTTCCAGGTAAGAGCCATCCTGCTGCTGCCTAAGCCCCTTCCCCCACCCCTACCACACACACTTGTGCAGTGCAGGTGTCACTGCCACGGAGAACCCCAGGGACAGCATGGCACCCATGCAGGGAACCCACAGCTCGCTGGTGGCGCCATAAAGCAGCTGTGATCAAGTAAGTGGGGCAAACACATGGCTCTGATGACGTCACATGGACTTCTGCCTCAACTCTCACCAGATCTAGTCAATGTGTATGCAAGCCAGTTTCAAGAGCAATAACAAACCATAAATTTAAGTCTCAAGGTCTGGAAGTAGTGACACCCAGCAGGTTGCAAATTAGGGCTCTGAATTTTTTTCCCGTTTCTACTTTATTGTACACTAAGATCTCTGGTAGATCTTCAGACTTTCCTAGCTCGCTTCCTTCTATAAATGTGTTCCATCTGTAAAATGGGGGAACAGTGATTAACTGTTGAACCAAATGCAAACGAAGTACTTAATAATCTTTTCACATAAAATAGGATACTTGCTTATAGCTGGATTTTTCAAAATTCAATACATGCTGTTTCATGCAGGTCCATTTGGCCTTTTTTCCTTGGGAATTCACCCCACCATTTACTCAATCACTCTCTTGAACACTGAAGTGATGAATGTTGCTGGGTGCTCATGGTTTCTGGTCCAATACGAACACTTTCAAGGAGTAAGTCCAGGGCGCCTGTCGTCTTGGTAACTGACGATGTTTTCACTTCAAGGTGTGGGCCTGAGACCCACAGGGTTCAATGGGGGAAGTAAATGAATTGACTACATCTCTTGCCCACCTGATACGCATAAACTCATTACTGCCAAATGTACTTCAATATTATCAAGAGGGGATGGCAACATATATATCTGACAATGGTTAACGCGATGCCTTTATTGCATTTTACATTCGCAAGTTAAAACACTTGGTTTGTCGTTACAATTCTTTGTGAAAATCTGGTCTTCACTATACTCACAATGAATTATAAATGCCTGCACCAAAACAAAGGCTAATCCACGATGCCATCGAATGGATGCCTCTCTTTCTAATTTTGATTTCTAGGGCCCCTGGCCTCCGTAAGAGAACGCATGCAGGGGCACACACATACTGTATTTCAAATGGAGATTTTATGTAAGCTTATTTTTATAGTGATTCCAAGAGTAGCTGCTCTGCTTTTTATCTATGCAAACTGGAAATAAAGTAGGCACCCTGCCAGCTCCCTGACAGCAGGCCGGGCCCGGGCTGCCATGGGTAACTCGCACAATGACATCTAAGGGGTCCAGAAAAGAACCCTGACTAATGGCTTTTGGATTCCTTGTGACCTTTGATCCTCAGTGCCTTAGACCAAAATAAATGACCTAATTTCAAGAAACTACATCCAGCCTGTGAACTCTAATGAGTGAGAGAATTTACCCACTAAGCAATGATTCATAGGTATGTGCTATTCATAACAATTCTTTAGATCTTAGCCCAACTAGAGGGAATATACTTTTCGGATGCTCACGTTTTCCTTGTATGTTATCTGCTGCTTTTCCCTTGTTGCTTTTAATATTTTTGCTTTGCATTTAATTTTTGTCAGTGTGATTAATACGTAACTGGGTGTGTTCCTCCTTGTGTTTACCCTGTATAGGACTCTGAGCTTCCTGGACTTGGGTGACTGTTTCCTTGGATGTTCAATTTTTAAAACAAATTCATCTTCCAGGATGCTGTGAAATTTGAGAGTGCCCAGGGCAGATAAAGTACACAAGGCAGCGGAAATACAAAAGCATTTCCTGGAGCAGACTGAAGTTGGCAAGTAGGATTAGGAACAACAGCATTTCTCCCTCAAATGTATGTATTGTGGGGCTTCCCTGGTGGCGCAGTGGTTGAGAGTCCACCTGCCGATGCGCCCCGGTCTGGGAAGATCCCACATGCCGCAGAGCGGCTGGGCCCATGAGCCATGGCTGCTGAGCCTGCGCATCCGGAGCCTGTGCTCTGCAACGGGAGAGGCCACAACAGTGAGAGGCCCGCAAAAAAAAAAAAAAAAAAAAAAATGTATGTATTGTTTCCTTAGTTGGTGATTCTCTTGCTTCCTTACTGACAAAGGCTACCAGATCTGGAGGTCCAGACTAGGAATTCGGGAGCTAGTACAAGCAATGAACACACTGCCCTCTCCCCATGATAACTTCCATGACTGACTATCATTGCCAGAGCCCTGAAGCCACATCGGGGGGAAGGGTAAGATTCTGTAACGTTCAACCTTCACTCATCCTATCACACAAGTGTACTGTCAAGAAGCCGCAAAGAAAAAGTCAGTATATCTGCAGCGTCCTTGATCTATCAGAAGCTTTCTGGGTATTTGAGAGACCCAGGGAAAACTCTGTGATATTCATCTAGGGCAGTGAAACTACCCTGCATGATACTATAATGGTGGATACATGTCATACATTTGTCCAAACCCCTAGAATGTACCACACCAAGAGTGAACCCTGATGTAGACTGTGAACTTTGGGTGACAATGACGGGTCCGTGTAGGTTCATCAGTTGTAAGGAATGTGCCACTCTGGTGGGGACAGGGGGGTGCTGATAATTGGGGAGGCTCTGCAGGTGTGGGGCAGGAGGCCTATGGGAAATCTCTGTCCCTTCCCCTCAGTTTTGCTGTGAGCCTGAAGCTGCTCTAAAACATCAAGTCTAGCTTTTTAAAAACTCTTTGGTATTTAAAAGAAAGTTCTTGTACACTGAAAAAGAACTGAAGTTGGCAGAGGAAAAACCAAACACTTCAGTCCGAGAGACATTATGAAAATAATGCGTTGTTTCAACACCAGAGGAAAAAAAAATCCAAGCATTAAAAATCAAAGATGGGGCTTTTCTGGTGGCGCAGTGGTTGAGAGTCCACCTGCTGATGCAGGGGACACGGGTTCGTGTCCCGGTCTGGGAAGATCCCACGTGCCGCGGAGTGGCTGGGTCCGTGAGCCATGGCCGCTGAGCCTGCGCGTCCGGAGCCTGTGCTCCGCAACGGGAGAGGCCACAGCAGTGAGAGGCCCGCGTACAGGAAAAAAAAAAAAAAAAATCAAAGATTAAGAAAAACAGTCATCTTTCCATTTAAAAGCTGTCATGTTGCTTGTGCTCCTGAGATCCTTGCTATGCAAAGTCTGGTCTGTGGACGAGCAGCAGCGAGCTTGTTCAAAATGCAGAATCTCAGGCCTCACCCCTCTGAGAATCTCCATTCAAAAAAACCATTCCCAGATAATTGTAATGCACACTAAAGTTTAAGAAGCACTGCTCTGAAGAAGCAAAAGAACCTTCAGTTCTGTAGTAATTTCCATTTCCCAACTTTTTAGATGGTAGACTTTCATTTTTTTAAACTTACCATTTACACCTCAGTTTAACCTCCAAATGTGTACACTGTTAAATCTCCTGATACAGCTTCAGAGGAATGTTGTAATTACTACTGCTATGTTGTATGAAGATTAAAATCAGGAAAATATCTTCCATTTAGAACCTACAATCATTCTACTTCTCTCCATCATTCCAACCTAGCAATGTTTCCAAGGATTTGGTTCATCACAATATCACCTTTACATACTGATTTTCAAAACCCAGAGGCAGGCTGGCCCCTGTCTGCTTAGTCATGGGCAAAAGAAGGTAGGAATGATTGTCCGAGTTCACTCAGCATAAGAAGGTAGTAAACAGGACACTTCAAGCCAACCCAACTCCCTTTTTCTGCAACAAATGGCACCTTCTCCCCAAAGAACCAGCATAATGAGTTCAACCCTCCAATTTATTTTGGTGTGGAAGCCAGCTGTGGTCCCTGAAACCAGTACTTAAGTACACTTTGCCTTGCTTCTCTTCTCATCTTCCTGTCTCTAGTAATCAACAATCCAACACTGGGAGCGTATTTCCACCATTTCTCTTGACATTGGTAATGGGAGCAATGGATGGGAAAATGCACGCTCTGTGATGCTACCAGAAGGCTGGCCTTCTCATTCTCAGAGGATAATACGTACCATTTAGAACATTTCAACAGCCCGAAAATTCCCCATGTTGTGACGGTCAACCTATGTGACACGTGATCCATGTTGGTACAAATGTAAAATATAGCATCTAGAGCCCTGGAGATGAACTGAATTCTAATGCCACATTTTAACGGTATTTTACAGATTTCTCCAAAGTCTCTCAGCATCTACCCCTTAATTAAATCTAATTTGGTTTCCACATAGAGTGTTATGGAGCACATTCACTTCACGATACATGGAAGCTCGATATACATCATCTTTACCTCCCAACTACAGCCTTATGAAGATGTTTTCATGTGGGAACATTCAAAACTGATTTATGATGCTATTGCAACAACTAAGCAACTCATCTTCCAGTATAAATGTATCACCTAAGAACAACCTCACTGAAACATATAAATTCCATATATATTTAAAAATATTATTGTCTGTAATATAATAGAGCAGAATGTTTCAAAGCCTATAACCTTGCATGCAGAAGCGGTTTTTCAAGCATTAATACTTAAATGGGTCATAGACACCACATCTGTCATTCTGTCCTGAAGTCTATGAGGCAAAACCAAGACTATGCTGGCCTATTGATTTTTCTAGCATTTGCTTTAATTTACTTAACCATTGAGAAATCCATCAGTACATAAAGGGCAACTGTCCATTACTGCCTCATTTGCAGACATTCCTTCCCCTCATTTTTGGTAAATATTTCCCTTACACTGCTATGTGTTTACAGTGTAAAAACGAATTAGGAAAGTGCTCACACCTGTTTCTGTTCAGTAAGTGCTGCACTGAGGTATATGTAATGTGCTTAAAGGTAGAAGATCTAGACGTTATTACATCTGTGTGCAAAGGGTGGTAAATTAGATCCTAATTACATTAACCGGGATTCTGCCTCCCAGCTTAAATTTTACATGAGCACTCTGCAAAAATCCAAAAGCTCTGTGGTGGTTTCTTTATGAGCCGGTGATTACAGCTACTTCCTATGCGGTCACTAAATATTCTGTTTACAAATAAATGAAGAAGCTTTGAGCCAACTTGCCAGGGTCATAATCTGTTTTTTTTCCTCCCCCTCCCTCTTTGCAACAAACCCTCGCCCCATATGCATGGCAACAATCAGAAGCCCTGGCTTCATCTAATTACTCCATCACATAATTTCACAAATTGCTTTGTCGCCGGGGAGCCAAGTGCAAAACACGCTCACAGTGGGATTTCAGGCAGCAGCTTTCATTTACTACTCATCCCTTGTTAAATTAAACACGAAAACACGAGTTGTGTGAAAGAAGTCAAAACGAAGGCCTGCAAACGAGCCAGACAAGTATATCTCCTATTTACCATTTCTCCAAATACGTCGTTGGCAACAGGCATTGTGAACAGGAGTATCCCTCTTGCTTGGCTGGCCCATTCCTAGCTCGATAGAGCTGCTACAATAGACCACAGCCGAAAGGTCAAGAGCAAACAGGCTTCTCCGGAAAGTAAGTTTCATCACGTATCAACAGGAAGCCTGGGCCTATGGTAAAAAAATTGACAGACTCAAGCCTCTATTCTTTACCCTTTCTGCTTTCTGAAGTGCCTGGCCATGATCCTCACATGAGAACGTGTATCTGTTATTCGATGAATGATGTTAAGCCCTTTGAAGATACAGACAGTATCCCATATTTCCATTCTGGCTAGAAGGAAGGAACCCGATTCCACTCATCTTTAAAAGTTCTCCAATGGAAAGATCATCAATCAAGTTCATACAGTATTAGATGTTTTCCTTTTAAGTATTAATGCCCTGCACGTTTCTGAAACACATCAAGATAAATGCTCACCCATCTCACTAAGGATGTGGGTGGAAGAAAAAGAGTGTGCGGTGGGTGACATTACTAGAGGGAGTGAACCTGAGGTTATACCCCTCGAAGCTGACATTTTTACGTCAACAACTAAACACAGCCACTGGTAATTAAAGGTATTTCTCTGCAGCTCAGGAGCCAGCAGGGTCAGGTACCATTTTACACCACAAACCAGTCCTTTATGCATGTAGATTTACCAGCATTATCTGCACAGGGAGAAGAGACATTAGCAGCAGCTATCTCTCTGCTTTTACACTGAAAATTCTATTCATACAGACAGGTGGAGTAATTTAAAAGCCAATGTGGTGCAATTTCGATGTGACTAATGTCACTGCCTACTAAAATGCCACCATTACCACTGTTTATGGAAACATTACTAAAATTACATTTTATTCAAAAGAATTTTAGGATTCTGGTTATTACTAGCTTGAAAATGATCAGACCTCAGTGTCATACCCCAGAGCGGTGGCTTAATTCTCCAGGCTTTAGCAGTCTTCTTTGCTGAGAAACGACAGTTGGATTGTAGTTTCAAGAGTAATTGGGGCTGCATAAGCAGTTTCCCCTATCTCCATAAAGCAAATGAAAGACATAGCTCTTTGGCGTCCTGAACGTGTGACAGGCAAAAAATCTTCAAGGAGCTAAATTCTGTGTTCGAAGGGTTAGTCACGATTTGCATGAGGAAAGATTCCCCAAATCACTATCACACGTTGTTAGTAATACACACGGCTAGAGATTTACCTATTTCCATAAGGAAGGAGGGACAGTTAATGTTTAAAATCTGAAATTCTAACAATGTATAAATGATTACAATTGCACAAAATATCAATAGCTGCAGCTATGCCTTCTTTATGCACAGATATGTCTGGAAAAAGAATCTAGATAGGAAAGGACCTTCCTTGACCCCCCGTTACCAATAACCATCAGGTTGCACTATGAAGTTTTGTGCCAAACCTTCTGGCTCTTATTTTTATTTAAAAAATACTAATCAGCTAGCTCATGAAATGAGATTATACTTATACCTTTGAACTCCCATGATGGTGATTTGATTTGCTCTGTGTTTGGGAGGCAACATGGTAAAAAGCACAAGGAAATTCAAGGCAGGAGACCCTCCCTGGTTGCAGCTCAGCCAGTTCCTAGCTTTTGACCCTGAGAAAATTCATTAACTTCTCTCACCTTCATTTCTGTCATCCTGACTACCTTACAGGATTGTCTTAAGAATCCAGTGTATGTGAAAAGATTAAACTACAAAGCACCATAGAGACACATATTATAAGTTTATTTAGCCTTTTGATCAATTTTTTCCTTCAGCTGTTAACAGGACAGAATGATCCAATGTCAAAAGAGACAAGCAATTAATGGATCATTTAAAAAAAAAAACTTGGTAAAAGTAACATTATGTAGGCAGGAGAAAATTGCATTTCTTTTAAAAATGAAATCGTCATTTTTGTGGAGTTCCTCCCCCAAGAAGTTTGGGAAACTGACTTTTCTTTAAATACGGGACAGGAATGATTCCTAAGCTTCTATAAACTGCAATAGAAATTTTCTACACTCATTGATCTTTCTTAGGATGAGTGTTCCTATTAACACCTCCTGGCCTCTGGATGTCCCAAGAACTTCCTAGGACACCGAATTCTCAAAGGCCATTCGTGTCATGGGAGAGCGTGTGGGCTTTACAGGGATGCTAGCGACAAAGTTAATGTGAAAACAGACAAAAACTGATCGCAGAATATTAAGAACTGAAAAGCAAAGACACCTAAATGGTTAAGTTCATATATATTGCCCCATTTTTTTTCTGGAGAGATAATACCAGGAGGACATTCAAATACAAGCAGTGATTTAAATCAAACAAAGGTCTCTATTTCAGAAGATTTTGAATAATCCATTATAAAACCAAGTAACTTGTGTCTCATTTGAATATCAACTAACTTAGGGTGCCTGCATTTACAACATCAAGTTACTTGAGGCCTGTCTTTTCTTTAGAGTGTCCAAAGATAGAGCAATACTTCTTGTATTGGGAGCCATACTCCTTGGGCTATAATGTGCTGAGTGAAGGCATTTTGCAATAGCAAGAAAACACAAAATCTGAAAGGTCTCTGAAATGTTAGAAAATCGCCTGGTGTAATTCGTCAAGCTACTCCTCTGCTCTTGGAGGCTGCCCACAGGCCCACCAGGAAGTGGACGCCTTATCTGAGTGTTCGAGGGCTCTCTCCTGCCTCCTGACACACTGAGCTGAGTATCCAGTCCACTGACGAAAGCCACCTTTCCCAGGCTCAGGACTCACAAATGGAAGGACGAGCAGTATTGAAACACCAGCACGTTTGTCCACAGCAGTCATTTTGCTGTAAATCCGCACAATTACTATCATTACTACCTTGGAGCCCTAATAAAGCGATTTTTGCTGTCTCATGGCATTCAGTATACCTCAGGTAAGCTTGGCCCATAACCAAGAGGGTATTGTGACCATTGCAAGGTGGTCTCCACTCTTTGCTTACCCTCTGGCATTGGCTTCCATCAGCAGAAACAGAAAAATTAGAGCCCTGAACGTAGCTATTTAGGGGATTAAAAGAAGTAAAATGGATCAGTTTTTCCCATCAGGATTGGTACGGATGGCAGGGGTTCAGAGAGATTTGTCTTATAGAAAAATGCCCAAGTATATAGGGACACATATGTACACAGAGTCATAATCACACTTCCGTAAGAAAGACAGAGATGTGATGAGGATATTTCCAGTTAAGTCAAAGTCTCCTAAATTACATGATATATAGATTTCCTTCCCCTGGCAAAACAACCAATCAGCCAAACCAAACCAAAACACTGGAATCCTTCCTAAAACAAAACCACTGGATTGTCTGTCCATCAAGCCTCCATTCTTTAAACCAAAGTACCTTCACTAGGAATCTTGAACACAGAAAGTAAAAAGCCAAACCTATGTCACAAAATATTCCTAAGGATTAGACTGAGTTAGTTTAAAAAATACGCTCACACATATGTACGTGATGCTCTAATTTTAATCTGAGAGATAAATTGAGGAGGAGCTGTTTCATATTCATTGACTGAGTTTAGCGTTTTACCTTCAAAAATGTATCATCACTAAGAGGTATCAGAAGACAGGACGTTGATATATGCATTGAAGTGTAAATGGCGAGCTAGTTTTCCAAGATTTATGTGCATGGGCAACCATCAACTTAATAAACTGTGCTTATGCGGGCACTTCTGTTTTGAACCTAGTCCTTCATTGAATCAACCCGATTAAGAGTATATCAGAAAACCTGGGCTTCCCTGGTGGCGCAGTGGTTAAGAATCCACCAGCCAAGGCAGGGGACACGGGTTCGATCTCTGGTCCGGGAAGATCCCACATGCCTCGGAGCAACTAAGCCCGTGCGCCACAACTACTGAGCCTGCGCTCTAGAGCCCGCGAGCCACAACTACTGAAGCCCGCGTGCCTAGAGCCTGTGCTCCGCAACAAGAGAAGCCACCGCAGTGAGAAGCCCACGCACAACGAAGAGTAGCCCCCACTTGCTGCAACTAGAGAAAGCCCAAGAGCAGCAGCAAAGACCCAATGCAGTGAAAACTTAATTTAAAAAAAGAGTATATCAGGAAACCAAACTACAATGTATTTTTAACTTAGCCTTGGAAACAAAAGGAAAATTTTAGAATAAGCTGACAAATTGCCAGCCGGACGCTACAAATGTCCCTTATTTAAGGCACCATATAAAGGCACCAACCATCAGTGAAATGAACAAACCATTTGCCTGAGCACAAAAATCTCAATCACACCCCGAAATTCATACAGCCCCAATCCGAGTTCATCTGCTTAAGGGTCCTATGCACCTGGATAAATGAACACTTTTAAAGTTGGACTTTTGTTTTTACTTTTGATTGTTTTTTTCCCCAATGCCTCCTCGTCAACCGACTGTAATTCCCCCAGGTCAGAGGTGCATAACTAGGATGGGGAAGAAAGGCTGGGGCAAAGCGAAGGAGGTGTGCGGGAGGCTGGGAGGGAGCTCTGCCAGGTCACTAATGGCCTCTGGGGCAACAACTTGGAGAACAGGCTGATGCTTCGCCTTTGATCTTCTAATTCACAATGATCATTAGTATTAACTCCGATTCTTCTGGGTGAAGAATTCCAGCTGTAGCCTTTTCAGTTTACCTGACCTAAGAAAATTCATCACGCATCCCATTAAGATTTCAATAACCAGCTAAGAAAAAGAAAAAGGCCGTTGCTCCAGAATCTAGAAACCACTCGCTTCATTATTAAAACAGGGTTTATATGATGTATATTACAGAAGAATTAGGGCATTCCAACATTACCTCCAAGTCATTAAATAATCTATTCCATTCTCCTCCTGAAACAGATGACTCCCAATTGGGTAAAAGATATTCAGGGTCCTATCCAATCAAAGTTGAAATATGCTATCTCCAAAGTAGCAGAGATCTTTTAAAAGTAAGATAGAGAGATCTGTCATCTAAGCCTGTATTGATTTCGGCAAAGCCAAGCTCTGACCATCATCATGACTAAAGCCTGGGAAAGTGACCGGTAACCTCGTGTAAGAAAAAAAAGTAAGAACTGTGAAGATATTCTTCTTACGTATTTCAGAGAGCTCATTTTTGGTATGGGACATGGGCATCTGAAAGGAAAAAGAAATCTTCTCACTCCTTCATACTAGTTTTCAAGTATCTTAATTTAATAAGGTATCTGTAGATACCACACAATGCAAAAAGGATCAACGTTAGCTGCCATCTCCACAAGCCACCCTCCTTGGCTCAGGCATACGAACACGGAGGACTAGTTAGGACTGTCTTTCCCAAACACTTTGCACTACCCTGATTGACATTTTAGGTCAAAGTTCAAAAATATAGTCTTCCTGCCTTGCTACCTTCTTAGAACTAATGGTAGCTGAAGGATGCTAACTGGTAAGGCACAATAAGAATATTCACTGTTAAAATTGGCAAAGAATAGTGGTGAGGGATAGGAGGAGATACAGAAATGGCAGGAGAGGAGCAAATTCCATCTGCTACCTAACTACGTGCCTCTGTATTAGTCCTTATCTCTGTGTCTGCCTTTTGACTTTCCGCTCACCTTGATCAACAAAATGGGTTATCTGGATACCAATGAGAAGTACTTTTTCATTCTAACAATAATTCGTAATGTTTAGAGAGCAGTTCTTCCAAAATTGCAGGCAGAGATTTGATACTAAGATGTCTCCACCAGATCTTGTTACCAAAAGCAAAAACCAATGAAACAACATCTGTCTCTTCTAGAGCATTCACTTCCCAATTCAATTCCATTTGCTCCATTCTTAGAGTGGCGGACCCGCAGGGCACTTTTCATCTAATAGTGTTTCTATGGCAACGCCATTCTCAACCTGGAAGATTCTACAACCCCTCACTTTGGCTTTATCCGCATTGAGAGGAAAGGCTTCTAAATCAGAAATTGAGACATAAATTTCGCAACAGAAAAAAAAAAGTATTTTCCAGGCTAGAAGTTGAAATAAAGAAAACAAAATCAAATAGCAAAATGTGTATATAACCTAGAAAGAAAGTTTGTCTCTGTAGTACCCAGTGGGTCCTCAAGGTCAGTGAAAGGAAGAGGAATCCAAGAGAATGTGAATGAAAGTCAATTCACCTTCAGGATCACCTCTCCTACTGGTCAATGCCGAATGAGTCACACCTTGAGTGGTGTCTTCACCTGAATTTGCAGGTATGCATTTTAACAACCTCAACTCTCCCTAACTTTTCAGGATTCCTAGAGTACACAAGCTCCATGCAGGAAAATATGTCACTGCATATTTTCAATAAGAACCATATCAACCCCTTTTCTATTTAGATTATATTTAAAATTGCAATATGTTAGGGTAGGAAAACAAAAAGAAAAAAGACCCCTGATTCTTTACCTTAAACATTGTATTTATTCCTTCTCTTCATTTTTACTAGCCCTTAGGCGGATATCTCTGTAACGCTATGTAGCAAAATAACCAGTAATATGCAAAACACATCCAGCTTAAACATTATGACATAGCAGGTTATATTTACAGCTGGAATAATGCCCTTAGGAAGGAAAAAAAATCTTGATGTGGCACATGCCCCTGAACTGATCATGACTATATAGTGACTCACACCCAAATATTAAGTACTTTCTAATTGTTTGCAGTAATTTGTCTTCAGGCAAATGCAAGCATTTCTATTAATACATCCTTTTATTTTCTTTCGAATTCTCTCTCATTATCTAAATAATGTCAGTCATTCTTTTCATTTCCAGGGAATAGTTTCTTTCAGGAGAACTTCTCTAGCTATCAAAACTGGCAAAGGTTCAACTAAGTCTAAGGTGGAAATTCACATCACTGAAATTTCCTTTTACCCCATAATCACCAAAGTTTAAAACCTGTTTCCTTTTTCTTTTATAGTTTTTATTATATACAAGTATGTCCAGTTTAGCTTGCTAGAGACTGTGAGTCCAAAAATGAAGCTTTAGTTCTCTCTTTGGAGTAGTAAAATGTGCTACTGATTAAATCTACCTGTGACCAACTACAGAAAGGCACATTTTTCTTATGCAGCTGGGGTGCAAATCCAGAAAGGTTTTTTTTATTCAGGGCCTATTCTACTCCTCTAACAAACAAATGCTGAAAGCCCTTTCAAAGGCAGCTTTTTTAACTGAATAAACTCAATGAAAAGATTGACCCATTTATTTGAAAAAGAAAAAAAAGATAGCAATTTGCTTTCCAAAAGGTGTATGAGGTTTTATAATATACCTCTGGCATTTAAAAAATTAGTTTTTTTACAGTTTGCTAATAAATTGTGACTGCTATTGTTTTAATTAGCCAGAGTTTCAGTTGCTCTTATATATTTAGCAAGATTTCATAAAGGATCTCCTGGATAAGTTGCATTAATCATATAGCAAGAATGTGATCATCTAAAATTTGTACACAGTCTTCCAAATGAATTGTGCATCCCTAAAGACCTCTCAGAATTTGAAATAAATTTACTAAAGAATTAATACTGAGATAACAGTAGTTACTTACATTTGGACAAATAATAATAAAACTCTCTTTATACGTTTTCTCATAGTATTTATTATAATCAGCTCTTGACTATAAGTATTACCTAAACAGTTTATGCATTCTTTCAAGAAGTATAATGAGACAAGGAGAAGGCTGTTCCTTGGAACTGGAAATCTATCTACTCTTGCAATTGGAGAAGAGGGACAGAAGGGAATCTTTCTCACTGGAAGAAGGAAAGGGGGAGAAAATTTAAATATATCTCCTCACTTTGCTTTTTAGATGATATTATGAGAGCTTCTGCTTTTTAGAGACCGTTATCATTGTCAATATTTTTGTATGAGCAGATGGCAGTGGAGTGGGGAAGGAGGGTGGAAATACCCAATGGAAACCAGGAGACAACGTCTATGAGCATTCTTAGAATGCCAGGGAGACATGGACAAATGGTTTCCCCCTCAGGGTAGTGGTACAGGCCAGCACCGACCCTCAAACTGAAGGAAATTAGCCGGACCTCAAAAAATCAGACAGTTCATGAATAATTTCTGTTGCAACTGCCCCAATAATCTATGGACCACAAAAAGCATTGCAATGCAGGTAAAGTCATGCTGGCTGTTAAAAAGCATTTTGTTGTTGTTGTTCTTTTTTTTTTTTTTAAGAAAATAATAGAGCTCTTGGCAAGGTTCTTCACTAGGGTATGACCTAGAAAACCAGGAAATCTGGTGGATGAATAAAAGAACTTGCTTCTTCTCTCCTGATTCTGTCTGAACTAATATTTGATTATATTTTACTCAGGGGCACCTCAGCTTCGAGTGAAGCCAAAACTCCTTTGCAGACTGAAATGGAGGCTGACGAAGTCTATCTCTTTTTTTTCTGTTAGTTTAGGAGATAGGGTTTGGTTGTGACTTAGGGTCAACCTGATTTTGTCCCCTCCCCCCCGCTCATCCTCAGGTTAGATCAGGTTAGCTGGTTGGCTCCAGTGACGAAATACCAGCACGGCTGCATCAGCACTTTTGCCCAATTGTCACTTCTTATCTCCCGCTGACTTTAAATGCCGTACTATTTATTTATTTATTTATTGCGGTACGCGGGCCTCTCACTGCTGTGGCCTCTCCCGTTGCGGAGCACAGGCTCCGGACACGCAGGCTCAGTGGCCCTGGCTCACGGGCCCAGCCGCTCCGCGGCATGTGGGATCTTCCCGGACCGGGGCACGAACCTGCGTCCCCTGCATCGGCAGGCGGACTCTCAACCACTGCGCCACCAGGGAAGCCCCCGTACTATTTATTTTTCATGCTATGCCCTCTAGACCCTAGTCCTTCCCCTCCCATTCAGCGGTGGTCAATAATCCTCAGCAGCAAACTTGCACAAGGCAGATCTCAAACTATCCACATAAATGCAACAAGTGTCAGGCAAGTAATGGCACCCGAATCAGGTTTCAGGTCAACCTAACATGATGTTAAAATCAGCTAAACCGCCTACATCTTTAACTAACTACCAGTATTAACGACCCCTAAAGCTGATTCCAAAACTATCAGCATAATCCAGTTACTGTTTGGAATCGTGGTGGGAAGAAGAAACGGAAAGAAACTATTTTTTAGTTAGTTCTGCCGCTCTCGGTTTTTATTTTATTTAGGGGTGCTGGAAAATCTGGATTAATTTATAGCCTCGAGTATTATTGGAGGCACAGCCTCTGTCCAGAGGAGCTGAACCAGATTGGTCTCCCACATCCTCTGTTTGTCTCCCTGTATCAATATAAGTCACTGAGGAACATGGCTTTGAAAGTGGGTGAGGATGTGAGGGTCAACAGGTCTGGACACATTAGTGACAATGCAGAATTAACTTTGATACTGAAGGAGATCAAATGACTTTAAGAAAAGCAAACTATGCTAAAAATAGTAACATAAAAGGTTTGCTCCTAACATTTCTTTAAAAAAACAAGATTTTTAACCTTCATTCATTTTAGGCTAGTCTATGCTACGACCTGTCTAAATTTGTCCTTTGTCCCTAATATTGAAAGTACCCCTGGCCAACAATTTTGTTGATGTTTAATATATTATTTTACCCATAAATCTTCATTTCATCTTCTTCCTTAGATGTCATTAAATCAGTATGCACTTCCAAAAATATCCACCAAAATATTATGATTATAAATATTTTGAACATGAAATCCATTCAGAACAATAACCAAACAAAACAAATCCCTCGGTGGCATAAAGCCCCAAATCTCCAGTTTCTCACATCTCCAGGAGAATTCCTGCAGTGAAAACAGCAATACTCACACAGACAATATAAACTGTTACTCGGCTTGAGAAGTCACAAGGGACTACACAGGAAGAGCTGACTCTATATTGCTGTTTTCCTTTACAGTTCTAAATACAGGGACAACTTTCACTGTGCAGCTCTGACTCAGATGAACGTTTTGTAATGGCAGCCAGTACATTCAAACCACTTCAGAGCAAATTATGTGAGCAACCTGCCATTGCAAGAAGATTTAAATTTTTGCAGACCATTCGCCATAAAGGTCCACTAAAGCATTGGAAGAAATTAAGTCCTCCTCTCTGGGGTTTGTCTGACTTTGTTCTTAGTGGGACCTGGTTCTAGGTACTTGAAGAGTCACACTGAGAAAAACAACATCATTAACATACATACTTAAAGTCACAAGTGCACATGAACTCCTAAACCTTATAACTTACAAAAGTGAGCAAAATCGCAATAGCAAACTTCAAATAAAACTCCTAATTTGGGGTATGGATCTAGGAAACAAGTGCTAACACCTCTGTAAGAACTGTGGGCACACAGTGACTTATGAAATATTCCAAGTCCAGAGGGATCATTTTTCCCCCCTTTTTTCTATCAAAACTGGTTCATTGTCCATATTTAGTTTACATATGTCATTTAGAATCCACTTACTGTTAGATGCTGGAACAGCCACGCCCTCATGATATTTGTGGCTACTTTGGGAAAGATGCCACGCTTTTTGTGACGCTTTTTGTCCTTATCTGGATCATCATCGT
This sequence comes from Orcinus orca, assembly GCF_937001465.1. NCBI lineage: Eukaryota > Metazoa > Chordata > Mammalia > Artiodactyla > Delphinidae > Orcinus > Orcinus orca. The sequence goes on from NC_064571.1 coordinate 35,685,309, forward strand.
CACCTGTGCTGGGGGAAGCTACACTGTTGTCCAAGCCATCACCTGCAAACATAGTGAATCAAATTTTGACTGATGCTACCTTAACATGCTTTATTCAAATAGAATGCCTTTGGATATAAACAAAACCAAAAGAGCAATATCAATGATTAATAGTTTATTTGGTACTCTTTTCTTTCTTTCTTTCTTTCTTTTTTTTTTAAGAGAAAGAACAAGGTCTAGGCTCAAAAGTAGTCAGGTCTAAGGAACTTCTTCCAAAGAACATTGGAAAAGGTCAAAGGGAATGGAGGGGAGTATCCAATCTCTTTAGTAGCTTTGTTGCCATGGTAATTATTCAGATGTGGATAGTGGAGACATGTTAAGTGTAACTCCTACTGGGGAGTTAAATATGGTGGAAACCATGAGCAGAGGTGCTGTCCATGCCTGGGTATTCAAATCCCACATAAAGTCATTGATGTCAACTTGTGAGAAGATGCATTTAAGACATCAACTATTTCCATAAGTGATCTATCTTAAGACTAAAGTAGGCCATGGAAATGTAGGTAATCCATCATATAAGCAGTCTGACATATGAATGCTTCAAATAGAATATAATTTTTCTTGTCACAGAAAGAGAGCATAAAGTTTAGTAAGGGAAAAACTCTTGAAATCGATTTTTAATTAGAAAACAATGACTATTTAAATCAAATAGAGGGATGTTAAATGAATAGTCAGTTGGGACTGTATTCCCCTAATAATCCAGGCAGTTTCTGAAAAATTTCTTCTAGATTTAAATTTTTCTCACCAAAAAGTCACCTGCTTACACATTCCTATACACTGGATACTACTTTTCCATTGATTTTTGTTATAACATTTAAGTTGTTTCTTCTAGATAATTTTTTGGCTCTATGACACAATAAGATAAAGAACGTAGTATTCCTTTTAAAATGGCATATTGAATAAGAAAAAAAAAAAAGTGAAATTTCAGTTCATATAATCACACTGTCCAAAACAAGTCATAAGGTACAAATGGAAAGTAAACACTTGGCGTTTAGGCACAAATGTTAAAAGGGAAAACAAGAGTGGACTAAACATACTACCCTAAAAAGTAGCTTAGCTTTTGTCAAACTGGTACCCCAGCTCTCTCAGTGGAAACTACTGGCTTTTAAAAAGGCACAGGTCGATCTGGGCCCAGAAAGAAGAGTTAGAGTGGCGAGGCTTAACAATGAGCTAGCACACTCCCTGGGTTTACTGGGAGACCCGTGCACATGGCCCAAAGAACTCTGGTAAGACTGCACATGGGAACTAGCCTCAGATTCCTTTGGATCGCGTCATGAATTTCTGTATTCCTTGCTTCTTTTACCTAAATATCCTACACACAAAAAGAATTCTCTGTTTTTAAAAAAATTTTATTGATAGTTGATTTACAATGTTGTGTTAATTTCTGCTGTACAACAAAGTGACTCAGTTATATATGTACATATGTATATTCTTTTTCATGTTCTTTTCTATTATGGTTTATCACAGGATATTGAAGAATTCTCTATTTTGATTTCAGTTATTTCAGTCGAATCTAAAGTAGTTAGGTTGTCATTAATCAGTTGTTCTTAACAGAGTTCCCTCAAGAAACTCCTCCCGCCACCCCTCCCCCCAAAGGAAAACTGCCCCCTGAATTACCTTGACTTGTACTGAGTTGAAGTTTAAAAACTTTGTTGGGTGAGAGACAGACTGATTTCGACATTTCTGCTAGGATGACAGCATATGCCACAAACACAAAACTTTTGCAGAACTTTTCTGTTGAATTTTTATCAAATTAAAATCCATAATTTCATTGTATTCGATGTTTTGTTGACAAAAATCGTATATTCTGTGAAAGGTCCATGGAATCATAGCTGTGTTCTCAGTGAAAAAGATCATAAAGACCCACAATTCCCAAGCCCTCACTGTATCACTGAAGAAAGTACTTGTGATCCTGCTGGATGATTTGCTCAAGGGGGGTGGTCCAGGCAGGACGAGACACCCACATCCCTAAACCAGGGCTCCTTCCACCGCACAGCACCTTTGATTTGCATACCCAAGTGTTTTTTTTTGTTTTCTTGTGTACGCGGGCCTCTCACTGTTGTGGCCCCTCCCTTTGCGGAGCACAGGCTTCAGACGCGCAGGCTCAGCGGCCCTGGCTCACGGGCCCAGCCGCTCCGCAGCATGTGGGATCTTCCCGGCCCGGGGCACGAACCCGTGTCCCCTGCATCGGCAGGCGGACTCTCAACCACTGCGCCACCAGGGAAGCCCCACCCAAGTGTTCTATAAGGAGTCTCCTTGGATTTGCCTAATAAATTCTTAGAAAGTCCAATATTTAAAGAGGCTTTTTATTCAGAGAAGCAATTCACCATATAAAATAACAATTCATTAAAAAAACATGAGAAAAAAACCGAACTCAAAAGCATTTAAATTTTCAGTGGACTAATCCACTTTCAATATGCAAAAGGTAACCAAGGAAAAGAAACATATTACTTGATCACTGATTAAAAAGCTTCTGACCTAAGGACACAGTTTTTCACCACCTAGCCCATGATTGTTTTCAACCTTAAAAAAAGAAAAAAAATAGCCTTTCTCTCCATCTCAAAACCCCTTCAGATTAATTTAGCAGGCAATGCCTCCTGCCTGCCTTGAAGAGAATTCATTGATAATTTATGGAAATATCTACTATAATCCAACGGAGATGACTTTTTTCCAGCTTTGTGCATCAATAGATAATCAAGGCCTTAAAGCAGCCTTAGCTTCCCATTACCTCAGGCAAAAGAATTCCTGAAAGCGTGCCTTGAGGGCACCTGAATTATATACTGCATTAGGAGAGGAAGGCTTTCTGCATTCCACGTGTAACACTCACCAGAACCTTTCCTGTTTATTTCTGCCATATGAAAGCAGAAGCATTAGGAACAGAATTGTTTAAGTGAAGACTTATGTAGATACAATGGAGAAACCTTTCAAGCAAGAGCCAGATCACCCCCCTTCAGTCCCTGGCAGTGACCTCTCCCGAATAAAAGGTTTCTATTACATCATTAGCTCAAGCCAAAAACAGCCTTGGCTTAATGCTCAGTTTGTTCTTCCTACTGTTTTTAGGCAAATACAGCTACTTTACTCCCATCTGGGAGGGAAATTACACTGCTGGGTTGTAATCTAAGACAAGATTTTCATTGGAAGCAAATGCTTTCAATCCAGTGTAAATACTGGTGCATGTTCAGAAAAGCCTAAAACAATAAACCCTGCTCCTTCCCGACACAAGTTAGGGAAATGGAGAGGATGGGGAAGGAGGAGAGCATAATAAAACAGACGATTCTCAAAGCAAACACTTTCATAGATTTTAATAAATTGTTTAACCTCTTCCACTTTCTAAAATGGAAAATTGATCTCGAAACGTCTCCACCTCAGAGGAAAGTCTCAATGGTCAATTGTACCTTGCACATTTCCATCCACTCTGCAATTTGATACAGTCACCTCTCTGCGGTCTCTGGAGGATTTATTTCCTTTTTATTTTTAAGATCACTAAACAAACTTGGAGGACCGCCGGCTGACCACACGGCAGCAGGCAGCAGCTCTGAGCCACATTTGTAAAATGTCAGCAGTGACTTCATTCCTGGAGCTGACTTCTCCTGCCACCAAATGAAGGCAAACTGAAAAGGTGGAAATAATCATAAAAATGATGCTAGTCCATAAACAAGCTTACAGCCTCATTAGGATAGCAGTAGGCTCCAGTGGGTGATTTATGCTCGTTTTGCTGATGCTATGAGGAAATGCCATAGGGCGACTTTAGCCAATTGCTAATGCGTTCTGACAGCTTCTTAGCAACTAGTGCAAGCAACGTTGCGGCGTTTGCTAGTGACAGAAACCGAAAATGTCATATTATCTGCCCATGTGTCATGAAGTCCGTGTGGCAATTAACTAGCAGGCCAGTGACTGAGGGGCCAGAGGCTCCTGAAAATGGCCTTTGGCTATGCAGAGGCAGCCAACGGGCGCTGAGCCGCACACGGGCCACATTCTAATGCAGAAAGCTACTTCCCTGCGACTTCCCTGGCTCTGATGAGACTGGGCCACTCAAATTCCCCCTTGTCCCCTCACTGAAGTGCCACTCCGGGCTCCCTTCTCTCTCTGGGCACTGGCTCCGGCGCTATCAGAAGACACTAAAGTGATCTGCTTTGATCTGATCGTCCAACTGGCTCCTTAATTGGCACTACCTGTTTCTGTGCTCTTTGGACACTGGATTCAAAGGTGCCAGCTATTTTTCTGCTCTCTCACAAATGAGTCTAAAAGGATTTCAGATCATTGAAGCAGACTCCTGGCCTGTCAGATGGCTGGGAGCAGAGGAACTCTGGGCAGCCACAAAACACTGTTTAAAAAAACACCAGGCTTCTAACAAGCAGGGGGAGAATCCTGGCCACACTTTTCAGGTTGCGAGCTCTCGAAACCATGCACTATATGTCAAACTGTCAAACCTTTCAGCGTGGGCCATTTGCCCTTTCAAATAATATTTAAGAATTGTTTTTACAAAATTTTATAGGCCATGGTCTAGTGAAAGAGGCCAACCAACAAAGAAAGGAATTTGTACTACAATTCGTCTATGGACAATTTCTTGTGAGACCTGGGCCCGTCCCAGCGGAGCAAGGCAGGTGACCTGTGACAGCTCCCAGGCTGTCAGAGAGCTCAGATTTCAAACATGCTCAACTCAAACATCCCTGGTCGCCTATTTAAGCATGCCCAGGCATTTAGACTGCGCTATCTCGTGCCTTTCAAGGCAGGATAAAGCGGCATTTATCGTATTCAGTCCATTCAATGGGTCAGACTGACCGTGTCAGCGGGGGCTCCTTCCCGGCAGGTCAACGTCTGACTCCCATTTTTCTCTCCCTCCTAACTCCCTCTCTCCCTTCAGGACCACCGGTCCCCAAAACCTTTTCTGAGGGAGGCAAAAACAAAACCCCCAAAAGCGCCTGACATTTACATCACAAGGGCTGGGCACTTCTGGTGGCAGTGGGCCAGCAGGTAGAAATAAAATGGGCTGTCCATCAGAGGGTTCTTTATGCCACAGAGGCAAAACTCCTAATTAGGGAGATGAACTTTCAACTGCCAGGGCAAAAGAACATGTAAGGTTGTGGACCCTCCTGTTTTGCTAGAAACCAAGCTGGAAAACACCCCGCTTCAAGATCATTTCATTGACAATTTGGTAGCAGGACTCCATGGTTTCGGGCCACGTTCTCTCCTTAACCTTTACTTTTCTCCTCTTCGAGTGTTTAGAAGTAGAGTCTTTGTCCCAAAATGTACCTAGACTCAAAAATCAAGGCCAGTTATAACCGTACCTTTCAATACTGAGTCGATTCTGTTGTGCCTTGAAAGCTGTTTCAACGGTCAGTGCACAGCACTCCGAGGACTGTACAGCTCATGTTATGAGGCGGCTGCATTTTCATCCAATATTAAGGGTTTCTGTTTTTCTCTTGTCTGTTTTCTCACATAGCACTTCTCCGTGAGAGAATATGGCCTTTCGTCCCTTAAATGGTGTGTAGAACATTCCCGCCTTTCTAGGGGCCCCTGGTGCAAACATCCCCTCGGTATGGGGAGGTCGGGTTTCCTTTGTAGTCGAGCTATCTGGGTGTGCCAGGTTGCTAGGAAAAATGTAAAAACTACCCCAAACCCACTTCTCCAGATCCTGGCTGTGTCTACTTAGCCAGAAGTCAGAGGGGATAATGTTTCTGTGTTATGTTAAGAGGATAAATGGTGAGAATTATAACAAGCCTTTCTCAGGAACCGGCTAGAACACTTCAGAGGCTTTAAGGAGGTGTTTTGTCTTCATTTAGAATGTGTAATAGCTGCCAGAATGATTTTTCTAAAACACATATCTGATCGTATAACCCTGGCACTTAAAATCCTTCTGCAGCTGCCCTTTGCCTTCAGGATAAAGGTCACACTTTTTAGCCTGGCGTAGAAGGCCTTTTGTGATCTCTCTCCGGGGTGTGTTTGTTTGCAGCCCGTCTTCTGCCGGTCCCGGTCCCCGGGGGCACCGCACTCGACGCCCTGCCCCCCACCCCAGTCCTGGGCCCACCTGACGTTCTCGGGATCTCACTGCACACACGGATCTCTCACACCTCTTTGTGTTCCCCTGTGCTAGTCCGTTTCCCTGGCAAACTCCTCTGTGACCTTTTAGGTTCGGTTCAACTGCCATCTCCTATAAGGAGTTTTTTTTGGCGGTACGCGGGCCTCTCACTGTTGTGGCCTCTCCCGTTGCGGAGCACAGACTCCGGACACGCAGGCTCAGCGGCCATGGCTCACGGGCCCAGCCGCTCCGCGGCATGTGGGATCTTCCCGCACTGGGGCACGAACCCATGTCCCCTGCATTGGCAGGCGGACTCTCAACCACTGCGCCACCAGGGAAGCCCATCCTATAAGGAGTTTTTGCTGGACTCTAACTCTCTTTAGTAATCCTCCCCAGTCCGGAGTGATTTTTCTTCTCCTGACATTCCTCCACCCAAATACACTTCATACTCTACTAGCACTGTTCATTTCCGTGTATGTCCCCTCAACTTGATTATAGAATATTGTGAAAACAGGGACCCGGTCATACTCCTCACTAAGATTCTCTAACCCCAGGGTTACCCCTGTGTACAGGGTACAGACTTGTCAATTGCTTATTCAGTGAATGTGTGAATGCATCTTTTTTTCACTGTATGGAGAAAACCGTAGTTTCAATTTCCCGCTGTTACAATTCTTTTTGATACACACCTAAATGAAACTCTTGAAAAATATTCACCAGTGAAATTCAATGAAACGTAAGAGAACACTTTTTAAAATGCATTCTCGGGCTTCCCTGGTGGCACAGTGGTTGAGAGTCCGCCTGCCGATGCAGGGGACAGGGGTTCGTGCCCCGGTCCGGGAAGATCCCACATGCCGTGGAGTGGCTGGGCCCGTGAGCCATGGCCGCTGAGCCTGCGCGTCCGGAGCCTGTGCTCCGCAACGGGAGAGGCCACAGCAGTGAGAGGCCCGCGTACCGCAAAAAAAAAAAAAAAAAAAGCATTCTCCAAAGCTGGGAAGTTTCCTTAGAATTTTTAAGCTCATCTTGGACAAGAGATGGATGAAGAGTTAAAGTATCAGACTTCTTTATAATGTTTACCATAACCCTTTAGAAATACACCCCTACTCCCTGCAATTACAACTTAAAACTATTTACCTAACTAAAATTTCTTGCTGTTTCTCCATTCTTCCTGAGTGCACCTTTTAAAAAATAAAGCAAAAGTTATTTGTCTCCTTCTACATTTTCCCCTCAATGAATTAATTATACCACTCCCCGCACCCTTGACACACCTCTCAGTTTCACCCCAGTAAAGAATCTCAACTGTCTCTAAGCAGACAATTTGACCCTGAGCTCAGACTCCAGACTCAGACTATAGATCTGGTACAAAACTCTAGAACTGTGGTTTTGCCTTGGTTTTGCCAAGTCATTGTGTCAGTCTTTCCCACAGCATTCCTCCACACCTGTCTCAGCAATTCTTCAGCAACAGGTTATCTGAGGACATTAATATCTGATACTGTTACAGATTGACATGTCACAGAATCCTAGGAAACATTAGAAAGGTTTTTGCAAGATAAATGAAAACATAATACAACCTCATAAGTCTTATTAAACATTTTCAAAATAAACAGAGTAAACTTTCTATATCTTCAAACCTGAGGCCAACAGACATATGTAATAGTCTAAATCCAATGGTTAACTTCTACATTTAACTTTAATTAGGGTTCTGTTAGCTCAGCCTCCGTTTTGTATCTCTTCTCATCCTGAGGTGTTGAAGGTTTCCTTGTTTTCAGTTCAAAGGGATTTTCAGTTGATCAAAGGTAAGCACACTCTCATATATTTTATTTTACCACCATGGCTTTCCTGAAAATTTTGAGGTAGTTCCTTTGGAAACCAAGATGAGGTGTTGTTGGTACCTGCCCTGGCAGTGCTAAGTCCTAGAAGGGGCTTCACAAATAACCAATGGGACAGATATACCAATGGCACGGATCAAAAAGATGGAGCTAAGGTGAGCAGGGGAGAAGATTAAGAAGAGCAAGCTTTAAATAAACATATTCTTGGCACTTATAAAAGAAATGTCTAGCTACGCTTCCAAAGGTTGGCTTCACAGAGATTCGCTATGAGGCTTTTCCTTTCTAGTTGAATTTAGGCTTGTTAAACAGTGACAGATATTTGTCAACAGCTAACCACTGTGGAATGAGCTCACAGCCTCACTCTGCCCTTTAGTGGACTCCTGACATCACAGAAACCCCAGGGAAGAGATGGAGAATCAGAGCCTGCAGGCAGGAGCTCTCTCTATGAACCTACTGCCCCCTTTTCTAAAGAGTAAATATAGCACTTAAAAGTGAGCTCTGGGGCTTCCCTGGTGGCACAGTGGTTAAGAATCCACCTGCCAATGCAGGGGACACGGGTTCGAGCCCTGGTCGGGAAGATCCCACATGCCGCGGAGCAACTAAGCCCGTGCACCACAACTACTGAGCCTGCGCTCTAGAGCCCGCGTGCCACAACTACTGAGCCCACGTGCCACAACTACTGAAACCCACGTGTCTAGAGCCCATGCCCCGCAACAAGAGAAGCCACCGCAATGAGAAGCCACCGCAATGAGAACCCGCACACTGCAACAAAGAGTAGCCCCCGCTCGATGCAACTGAAGAAAGCCCGCATGCAGCAATGAAAACCTAATGCAGCCAAAAATAAAATAAATTAATAAATACCCCCCCCAAAAAAACAGTAATTCTAAAATAAAAATAAAAGTGAGCTCTGGATATGTAACCACCTTTTGTACAACCTGTCACTCCTATCATTCATTCATTCATTCATTTAACAAAAGTGTACTTAATTCTTACTAGGTCCCAAACACGAATGCCGACCCCCTAGAGACACAAATGGTGAACCAAACCAGAAAGAGTCCCTCTTTCTATGTGCGTTCCAGTTAGAGGGCATAGACGTTAAACAAAATAGTCACAGCAATAATTGTGCAACTGTACTCCATCAGAAAGAAACATAAATCTTTGAGTGTGTGGAACAAAGGACATCGACTGAGGCAGGAGTGATCTGGAGCAGAAGTCTGAAGGGTAGAGAAAAGTCAGTTAGGTATAGTGGACAGTCTAAAAGGGCAGAGGGCAGGGAAAGTACTGCAGGCCATTGGAATCACATGTACAAAGGCCCTGCCTGTCTGGGGGAAGCATGAGACAACCACAGTACCGGGACCTGGGAAAGCAGGGACAAGAGGAAACTGGAGAGGTAAGAGAAGCAAGACCACACAGGGCCTTGGGGGCCATAGTCAGGATTTGGGTGCTCATCCTTAGGTTTCTAAGAGTTGTGACCTCTAAGTGTATTTCCGTGGGGTCACCAGTGTCCTTTCCATTGCATGCCCTGATATTATATAAATTTTACCACATAAAGCCTCATCCTCCAGTGTCTCTTTTAGTTCCACCTAGCAAATCCCTACTTTCCAAACCAAGATTGGAGAATGAGGGACAACGGACGAGCAATGAGTCTATTCAGGTAGATCCCAATTTAAGCACCAATTATATTCTGAAGTTAATTTGTAAGCAGGTCTCTTGGACATTAGAACAAATTTTCACATAGAAGTCTGTTATGAATGGTGATAATTTCCAATTCTTGTTTATCAAAAGCCAAAGTAATTCATTAAGTGAATGAAGTTCTAACTGACATGTGAGCCCTGGATTCAGGAAGTCAGAAAGTGCAAAAATAAGGAGGAAGATGAGTTCCTTCTCATATTTCTGTGCATAGAGTCGGCCTAGGAAAATACTAAAATATATATGATTGCCTTTAGTACCTCTTTTTCTGTATCTCTCCTCTGCTACGTAGCTTTCCTTTCCTGGACTTTCCAAGTATCCCAATGCCTTGTAGAGGCACTTGGCCTCCCAATTACGGTCACATCACCTGGACCGATTCTATTCCTGCTATGAATTAACACTCATCATCATCATCTCCCGCCAATCCCAATAACCAGCCTTTAAGTCTACTTGACCTGAGCCAGAATTTAGGTAGCAAGCAACCTGAAAGAATTAGTTCGGACTAGGAAATGCATAACTGATGCCTCCCTCACCTTCCCAGAAGTACTGGCATTTTAAAAAGATTTGTTCATGTAAATGAATCTTTAATGGCAGAATTTCAGGAAGAGAAATAAAGTGTCTAAAAATACGTAGCTTGTGTATTTTGATCAGTGGATGCCAATCTTTCAAAAAAGCCCAGTGTCACTTTCCTAACTGATGATTACATCCTGCTATCCCCTTCCCACCGCAATCCCCTGCTTCTATTTGGGAAGTCACATGCTTCTGAACACCGCACGGTTTCTCACAGAAACTGTGATGACAGTAAATGCGTCCTGTAGATGTAAAGCATAGAGGACAGGAGTTAAGAAATCCAAGTTGGACGTGTGTGTGTGTGTGTGTGTGTCTGTGTGTGTCTGTGTGTGTAGGTCGTTCATAATTTGGGTGTTTGTAACTCGGGGAGGATTGCCAGCCTGTTGAAATACATTGGGAATAACTTTCCCATAAATCATGCATTCTGTGAAGCTTCTATCTTCATTGTCAGCTCAAATCATGCATGTAAGTGTGTGAAAACTATGGAAAGAAATATATTAAATAACCGAGACCCAGAATGAAAATATCTGCTGGATTTTTACAGAATACAAAAAAAATTTTTTGTTAAACTTTTAATGTGCAGTTGATGGGATTAAAGGAAGAAACTGGGCTTTCTAAATTCATGGAAAGTAAGATTGTCAGTTGGAGTCAATCAATAATCATATTTATAGTTTACTTCAGATTTAGTTTATCAAAGTGTTCGTACAAGTAGAGTACCATGGACAGATAAAACATACCCCAAAAATCAGATAAATTTTCCACCTTTTTTTTCTTAAATCATTGCACTTTGTTCTTTTGAGATAGGAATATCTTTTTCTAGTAATTCAATATGACTTTTTGACTTGAATTCCCCTCAGGGGAACAACAGCAAATTAGTTGCCTTCACACAGAGGACAAATAGCAATGATGAATAAGAAAGAAGAAAAAAACACATAGTTTACTCATTTTTCATCCATTCAGCATTTTTTTTTTTTACAACTAAACACCATGGAAAATCCCTGCAAAAACAGCATAACTTCTTAATGAAGTCTTAGAAACTTCAGGATGTGCGTGCACTGCAAAATATTACTGAAATCTATGTATTTATACTAACAATAAAACAAAATGGAAATTCCCGACCTTTTTCTAAGAAACAAACAAATACACTTCAACTGCAAAGGTAAAACAGTATAAAACCATAAACTTTTGTTCTGAATCAACATCTTAGAAAGCATTTTAGGACCCAGTATTTTGCCTATTTTTTTAATATTACAGTAATGTATGACAAGTTCATTGCTTGAAATATTCTGCCCCCAAAATATTAAATATATACTAATGAATGGTCACAAAGTTCTATCTAACCATGAAAATAAATGTTTTGTCAGTAAAAAAAACAAAAAACAAAAACACCAAAAAACCACAAATGCCACCCACACATGGGATCATATAGACAGGCAGAGAGACAGACATAGACACACACACACACACACACACACACACCCCATTTATTTTTGTGATATCTTCAAAAGCTTGCCAGATAATTCATTTTTAAACTTCTATATGCTCTGCATGTGTATATGTATATTATGTATATATATATGTGTGTATACACACACACTTTTACACAGACAGGATAACATTTATTTATCAAAGAGCTCACTTCAACAATTATATAGGATACAGTTAAAAGTAGGATTTAAAAAGTATTTCTAGCATAAAGATGAGAAGCAGTGGGTGACTTCCCTCATGGTCCAGTGGTTAAGAATCCGCCTTCCAATGCAGGAGACGTGGGTTCGATCCCTGGTCGGGGAACTAAGATCCCACATGCCACGGGGCAACTAAGCCCGCGTGCTGCAACTACAGAGCCCGTGCACCGCAACTACCGAGCCTGCATGCTCTGGAGATCGCGCACCGCAACTACTGAGCCTGCAGGCTGCAAGGAAAGATCCCATGTGCCACAACTAAGACCCAACGCAGCCAAAAATAAATAAATAAATACTTTTTTTTTTTTAATGTTAAAAAAAAAGATTAGAAGCAGTGGTTCTCAATTTTGGCTACACGAGGAATCACGTGGTAGCTTTACAAATGCTGATGCCTTATGCTATACCGGAGAACAATTAAACTAGTATTTTGGAGGGTGAGAGTCCGGCACTAGTGAGTTTTAAAGCTCCAAGATGATTAAAATGTACTGGATTAGGATCACAGATTAAATGTGGTAAAGCTCATAGACTTTTCACAGAGAAATGACCAAAAGCCCCTTAATCAGAGAATTGTTATATTTATTTTAGACACAGTTTTTAAAAGTTTACTCATCTGGTTTCCTGCCTTATAGTTTGTAGGCTGAAAGCTTTGTAAAAATATAGGATTATGAAGAGGCAAAAAATAAGCACCTAAGAAGTGTAGCACAGCAGGGCCCCTTAGCATTGGGGAAAGCAGCCCGATGAACGCCAAACAGGCTGTATAAACAGGAAAAGATATGGTGCAGGGCCATAACTCATGGACCTTCTGACTTTCAAGTTTCTTTAAGTTGATTATAATTAGATATGATAGGGCATATGTGTAGTCTGGAAACGCTTTCATTAAAAATGTCCCTAAATTTTTTAATATTTAAAAAAGTAGGATTCTGTTCATCTGGACCGCATCACTCTTGAATGACTCCAGATAAACCAGGATAAGGTGTCTCCATTCTGTAGGAACTCTACCCCCGTGTTTGCCCTCTCTTCACTGGTCTGTGTGGCTGGATGAGCAGAGCCTTTGCAATGAGCGTGACATGGTTAAATGCGGGGCACCAGTCCACCCTGACTTGCCCTGGCTTCCTGGGGATCTTCCCTCCAGACACTCATGGGCACTTCCCTCCTCATCCCCTACTGATGCTCTTTTATTCTGCTCTCAGTTTAAAAGGAGGTACGAGGTAAGGTCATGGTGTATGCAGGAAGGGCACCAGGGCAGCTGAAGGTGGATCACCGTGGATGAGAGAGTGAGACTCACCTCCTGGGGCAGAAGTTGGAGCAAGAGGAAATGCCACGGGTCAGGGAGGAAAAAAGAGATGATATTCTGCACAGATTTCTTTGCACGCAAAGTCAAATGGAATGAGGTTGTGAAATGTAGATTAGCAAGTCTTTGGGGAGAATGAAGAGATTATTAAGTATAGTGAGCAGGAAAATGGGCAAGAAAGAAGTTGGGAGTTTGAAAAACAATGCAAGTTATTCTCTTATTTTAAGCCATCTAAAAATCCAACAGTTCCTGAAAGAAAAGGTTTGAGAATTGCTGGCTTGTGTCTGTGACGACACCTAACTTTCTCTCCTCTGATTATCAAGGCTCCGGTTCTTTTGTAGACTTGTGGTGCCACACACACCAATCACTCAGTTAATTAGGGACAGGCACCTACTGTTCAAAATCAGCACACTCTGAAAAGTGGCGACTTGACTTTGGTGGGCATAGTAGAGATAAAACTTTCTAGAGCAGTGCCACCCCAACTTCCATGTGTATTACATAAAACACCAGGGATCTTGTTAAAATGTAGTTTTGGATTTAGTAGGGAAGAAGCCTGAGATTCTGCATTTCTAACAAGCTCCTAGGAGCTGCGGATGCTGTGCTGCTGGTCCAAGGACCACAAGCTTCATCCCAGCAAGGCTCTGGAGCATCTTTCCCCCACGGGCACCTAAAGCCAGCAAGTCTGCTGGGTGCATGCGGATGCCTAGCTATAGTGCAAAGATGGGGACAGCCTCCTGTCCCTCCACACAATGAAATGTACCTGCACCCGCTGGACAAGGCTGCGGGCAAGGCTGTTCAGGTCCTCATTCGAGCAGGCAACCCACTGACTGGAGTGTGGAAACAAGCCAGGATGTCTCCCACTGGCGACTCGTTTCTCTGAGTGCTACCGCCCTTCTCCTTCTCATCTCCTCAGCATGTACTATACCTCACTTCTTGTCTCCTACATTGGAGGTGTTCTAAGAGAATAGTTTAGCCTCTGGAGTTGGATTGCCTAGGTTCATAAGAGCCTCATCTTCCCCATTAATAGTTGCGTGACCCTGGGCAAGTCATTTAACCTCTCCAAGCCTGAGTTTCACCCCTGTAGAAAAAATGAGCATAGTAATAGTACTTATACCTTAGAGGTATTGGCAGGTGAAGTAAAATAAGCTGCCTTCATATATACAACGGAGTATTACTCAGCCATAAAAAGAAACGGAATTGAATTATTTGTAGTGAGGTGGATGGACCTAGAGACTGTCATACAGAGTGAAGTAAGTCAGAAAGAGAAAAACAAATACTGTATGCTAACACATATATATGGAATCTAAAAAAAAAGACAAAAAATGGTTCTGAAGAACCTAGGGGCAGGACAGGAATAAAGACGCAGACATAGAGAATGGACTTGAGGGCAAGGGAAGGGGGAAGGGTAAGCTGGGACAAAGTGAGAGAGTGGCATGGACATATATACACTACCAAATGTAAAATAGATAGCTAGTGGGAAGCAGCCGCATAGCACAGGGAGATCAGCTCGGTGCTTTGTGTCCACCTAGAGGGGTGGGATAGGCAGGGTGGGAGGGAGATGCAAGAGGGAGGAGATACGGGGATACATGTATACGTATAGCTGATTCACTTTGTTATACAGCAGAAACTAACAAACCATTGTAAAGCAATTATACTACAATAAAGATGTTTAAAAAATAATAATAGTAAGTTGCCTTAAGTGTTTAACTCCACACTTGGCAGTGGTGGCTCAGCTCAGTGAATGCTAGTCTCCGTGGTGACTTGCTATGGAGGACATTCTTTGAGCAAGGGGACATTTATCCTGATCCCCTCACCCCAAGCAGGCAAACAATCATTGCCACTCCTGTCATGGTTCCTCCTCCCCCCTCCTGTTCTCATTCCCAGGAGCCAAACTTTTCCAAAACATATACACCCACTCTCCTAGCATGGCAGGTCCTTTCCCTTTTTTCTTTTCTTCTGTTTCCCCAAAGAACCCTGCAGTGACACAGAACTCTGTGAGTGGGCTTCAGAGTTAAACAGGTGAGCAGTGCAGCCTAAACAGTCCTACCGCATGAAGCTGGTAGCCTATGGCTGAATGGTGGTACGCTGGAAACAATTTTTATTAATACAAGTTCTCACTTCCCACACAAAACAGATTATGCCCTCTGCTCTCTAAATAATATTTCTGTGGCAGTTGTCACTAGCAAAGGTTTTTGTTCTTGATTTACAAATACGGGGGGGAAAAAGTGCTATAATTTAAGAGAGTATATTTACGGTCTAGGAAAATCAAGATGCCCTAAAGAATAACAGGGCTAATTGTCAATTATAGTCCATCCCTTGTCTAGATAGTAAGAATAATAGTAATGATAAAAACTAACATTTATTGAGCACTTACTAGATACTTGAAACGGTGTTTGGCCTTTAGTTTCAATCAACTAAACCTCACCAAATCCTTAGACATTAAAGTTAAATTATCATTGTAAAAAACAAATCAATTTCTCCATATTTTAAAAACCCTTTACGTGTTATGGATCTCTCAAAGACTGTTTTAGTAGCCAATAGAAATAATTCATATTTACTAACTAACGATTATAGGCTGCACAGAGAGCACATGCCATGCTAGGTGCTTTTCTAAATTATCTCACCTCATCCTTGCAATAGCCCTAATGCACAGAAAAGGAAACAGACCGCTCTATAGATAAGGAAATAGAGTTCCTCATGAATCGTAATCCAGATCTGGCCCAAGGCTAAACCCCTAACCACTCTAGAGCTTGTCTCTCCATTTAACCCACTCTAGTAGATAACGGTGATCTAATCTAGGTGCATTTCTTTAACCTCTAGAAAGATCTTCTAGACCGGAACAGTGTCCTTTCTCACGGCTGCATGTCGTCCACAGCCAGCACAAAGCCTGACCAATAATGTGGGCTTCATAATGGTTCCTCGATGCTGAAGTCTCAGAAGGAAGAGACACCGAAGCAGCAGAGTGCCACGTGAGTGAGTGTTCCTTAGTCAAAGGAGTGGGAACGGGTTAAGGATGAAAGCCACCTCTGAAGTGTACAAGGAAGAGAACAAATACCAAGTGTTTATGGATCTGGAGAAAGTACACAGGAAGGGGAGGGCGTCAAAAATAGCCACACTGCAGGACAGTGAGGCGAGTCCCCTGAAGGGGCCTCCAAAAGTTAAAAGAGAAAATCATACAGAAAATATTCATAAGAGGGGTGGAAACTGAGGAATCAAAATGCAGAGGGGAAGCCCCGTGCTAGCTAGAGCATCGCCCCACAGAGGCCCCTGCCCTCTCCCAGGGCCTCTGAGTAGTCACCTACGAAATGACAGAAATGTCAATGCCTAGGACAGAAAACCTGACAAAGCACACATTTCCTAGAATCACACCATGGTTTCCAAGTGTCTCTCCATGTCAGAAGTCTGCAGTTCTGTTAGTAGGAAAGTTGGGAGGCAAGTGCCCTTTCTGGAGACGTCCGTACATTCTGAAACCGGGAGTCCACTGTGGGCAGGCATGGCCAGGCTGCTCGGCCAGAGGGGAGTGGCAAGGGGATGGATGGATCACAAGCTCCCACGAGAGTTGATTTTCTCTCATCATTTATGTATCAAAGCAAGGAAAGTCTCTCCTCTTGTGGGTGGGGGGTAGGCAGGGTATAGAAATCCAAACAAGGTTGCCTCGTGGACACCAGCCTGGAGCAGAGGACCCAAGGGGGAGCAGCGGTCCATGCCTGTGGGGTTTTCAGTGATGATGTCACCTACATGCTAATCTGAAGTCTACTGGGGTCAGAAGGAAGTAGCAGAATCCATGAATTATTCTCATCCACTGAAGGCAGACACCTTCCCTCCCACAGAAAGGGGGTTGCTGCTACAGCACCCTGCACCCTCTCTCCTCGCCAGCTTGTTCTTTCCTCTTCCTGAGCTCCTGTAGCTGCATCTACATAAACTCTACCTGGGACCCAGGTCCCCTTCTTGGGGAGCTTCCGAGACATTTATCCCACAAGACAGGAAAAGTCAAAATCGCCCTGATCCCTTGACACTGCCCTAGACCTAGATTCACAGGAGCAACCACCAACCTTTACCTTAAGTCACCCGACCTACCCCCACTGCTCATTCAGATATGTCCTCCAGCGCAGGCGTGTCTCTGGATTCCCCACTCTCCTTCTGGTCCTCTTCTGGGTCTGGTCTTGTCCCCACCCACAAGCTGGCAGGAACCTCTATTCCCCTCCCATCCCCCAGCCCGTCAGCCTTCTTTCCTAGGGCTGAATACTGCTCCCAGCTGGAAGGGATCCTCGCCCTGGAAAACAGACCTCAGAAGGCCAATCCCAGCCCTGCGTGACTTCTGAGTTGGCCTAAGGCCTAGAATTCCTTGTTGCTGGTCCCACCTATCAGACTGGATATCCTGAAATGCCAGGCCTGAACTTGCTACACCCTTTGGATGCTGTATCTTGGACCATCCAGCTGCCTGGCTCAGGAAGGGGCCAGCTTCTCTACCGAGGTTACATGCTCCAAGCCCTTGTCCTCTTAATAATGGGGATGCTTCCGCCCTGCCCCAGCCTCCTCTTGCTGCCCAGGGGCACTGTGTTGCTGAGATTCTAGCACAGGTCCTAGGCCCCAGCATGTCCTGCCTTCTCATCGGGCACACCAAACGGGGAGACAGCCCCGAATCGCATCCATTCAAATGCGGATGGGGTATGGGAAACACAGCCGTCCTCTCTGCGTCTCATTCATACCCAAGGAATTCTTCCTTCCAGAAACCTCAGTGAAGGGACTCCCCCAAAGTCAGGCATCTCTGCAATATCTGGAGCAATGAGTTCCATCTCATGTAAGAGAGACAACCACAGGAAGGACAGCAGCTGGCACGAGGCACAGTCTGGCCTGAGCTGGAAAGTTGAAGGGTGGGTCACTGCAGGCCCAAAGCTAAATTATCTGTCCCCTCACTAGTCCAAAGTCAGGCATGTGATCAGGTTAAAGAAATACGTAACTTTAAAGAATCCGTTATGGGAAGATGATCTCCATCAAGAAGCCTAAAAACTTCCAAGGCATATGGAACGTGACTATTTGGGGCCACATTATCACAAAAGAAAGGATGCAAACCGGAACTATGAACGCTGCTCCCAGCGATCATGTTCATTGTCTCTCTTCTGTGCCTGCTTGTTTGCCTTATTTTTTTAAAGGGCAAGTGGGTGTTTTGAAGCTCTGCCTGGGCTATTTGAGTGTGAAACGATTGTTCCAGGTCTTCTTAAACTTGGCAGTGAATTGAGGACAAATTCCCAGATGGTCACACAGGGATTTCACAACATCAGGCCACTATTTCTCATCTTTCCAGGTTCCCCCACCCTCCCCAACACAGGCACTCAGACCTGACCCAGAGGTCAGAGCCGGGGTCCGCCCTTCTAAGCCAGGCTCTCCTATTGGTGTCGTCTTTGTCAAGTGACTCCACTTGCTGAGTCCCCCTTCCTCAGTCCACAGTGGTAATAAAGAACTGGCTGATTCAAAGGGGTGCTGTGAGGAATGAGTGGGGTTACACGTGCAAAAACTCTTGGAAAAATGTGAAATAGTGTAAAAATGCCCTTTCTTGAGGGGAACTCCTAAGACCCTCCAAGACAGAGGCAGATGCGCCAACGATTATAGCTGGTGTTCCACCATATTTCCATGGTCTATTTACCCTCCAGCCGTTCCCACTAGATCTGAAGTTCGTTGAGCACAGTCCGTGGGCTTGCTCACCATTGTGTATCCTCAGGGCCGCCCACTAGTAGGCAGCTCGTGTTTGTTGAATGAATGGCAGACTCAAATCCTAAACGTACGGAAATTAATTGAGAGTTAATACAGCAGTGTGGCTGGGAGGGGGGCAGTCAAAAAGCATGTTTATCTTTACAGTTTTTGTTTCTCTACAGAAAAAAGTTCAACTTCTTGCCCTGAGTTAGTTCCGCTCTCTTCATATATATACGGAAAGTACAGCCTTCGTTATCAGAAATATTTAACAAAGAATTTGGTTGTATGTTCTGGGAGTTTGCAAAATCCTCATTTCTACACGAGGAGAGCTATTACAGATGCAACAACTGACTGTGTGGTTGATTCAACCGATGGGAAGGGCAGGAAAGGCTGGGAACAGTTCTTACATCAAGCGACTCTTTTTTTGTCACAAGTAAACTAACAAAGTATGGTCTTCATTGGTCTAGTTAAACCTGTATTTCTAGACAGCCCATCACACCACCACCTGTATACGCTGAAGAAAATAACACTTTCACAGGAAACAATGAGATGCCTAAAGACTCATCCGAAGCCTAAACTCTACTCATGTTGCCACCAAAGGAAATACAGACAGATGATCCACTCTTATTTTCAATCTCTCTCTCTCTCTCTCTGCTTAACTTGGTCTGATTAAGTGACGGATGGGTCACTCAGAGTCGAAGCAGTTAAAATGATCATTTTACATTTAATGAAGAACACCCGTATTTTTAGCTGCTCTATTTATTAGAAAGAGCATTAGAGAGTGTCTGACAGTGGACGGTGTGGTTTGCTGTTAGGAGAGTCATAACGTGTGGCCAATGGGGGAATCAAACCATCAGGAATATTTTGTTCCTTCTCGTTTGCAGTGAATGAAAATTCACATCATAACAAGTGGGTATTCTATGTAACCACTCCACAGAGGCTATGTGAAGAGTAATTATAACTTCTTGGCTTATTTTATTATTACTGATATGATGGTAGAAGAAAACCAAGATCATTTTCTAAAGATACAGTTGAAATGGGGAATTCGCTTATAAGGAAATAAATACTACAGTGCTAACAATTTTAATAAGACTTAAATCCCTCAGCTTTTAAGGCAACTCAGCGTCCAACACATAACTGTAAAATAAGGTACAGATATTACAGTTAGGAAGACAGCAAGGCCCCATGGTAACCTGGGAGAGGAGGGATTACAATAGACAGGACAAAAGTGTACATTCCTGTCCAAATGGTATCAACCATACCGTTGGGAGAACGTCAGGAGAGATGGAGAGAGGCTTGGACCCCAGATTCGGCTCCAACTTATGCCTTCAAGATCAGACTATGGAATAGTAAGTCCCACCATGTCTGCCAATTCCAGCTGCCTTAGGGTGCTGAGGGAAGCAGGCGATCTCTTAGACAAACTAGTTTTATGGAATTTGGGGGTTTACTACCATGGGTCATATGCTGACGCGCTTGTGCTATATGGGCTTCTCTGCCGGGCGACATGGTCCCAAAGTCCACCCCCAAAGTTTAAAGCCCACCTTGGTGGAGCATGCCTTCCTCTGATTCCTCTTTATGAAGATGAGGCATACCTACCTGCACGGGAATGGGTGACAACTTATCCAAAAGTAAGGGTACAGTAACAGCCCCCAAAATGTGTTCAACAACATAACCAAGAAGATGCAACTCTCCTTAGAGCAATGACACAAACTTCCAGTCTTCTGAATAGGACAAAAGAAAGACTTTTCCAACTGATTACTCCAAATGACTAACAGTCACCACATAACCCCACTTTTCACTAGCTCTGATGTAGAATGTCTGACCATCAGATAGGACAGCCAGGTCTACACGAACAACCAAGGAGCTCTTTCTCTCGGGGGCCTCTGCTCTAGAGATCTCCAGGAACAAGCTGATGGGGGCTGGGAACGCTCAGCTTGGAATCAGCTGGAGACTTGCAGAAAGGAAGAAGCGTCTGCATTCTCCTGACATCCTTCTCCTGCTGGACCCGGCCAGAGGAGAGCAGCGATTTTCTTAGCTTAGTGCCCAGGAGGCAGTCTCTCAAAGGCAACCAAGTAAAAGAGTTATCGACCACGTTTGCGCAGCGTTGAACGCGGAAAATAGAGCTGGATAGGTGATTAAGATCTCAGTGCTACACCCAGAGTCCCACTCTAGAAAATTGTCAAAGAAGTTGGCATCCTGCACCCATGGGCCAAAACAACCTGCAGGCATCTTCTATGTTCTGACTTTCTCCTCCAGAACACATGGTATTGTGTCTATAAGGGCAGTGACAGTTCACAGACTGAAAAGTTTATGGCTTCCTGGCAAGCTGGCTCCCTCTTCCGTTCTGGGAGGACTGCAAGGGTATTGGGGAAGGCTCTCCAGCTTGTCTGTGCTACAGGGCCGCCCTGCAGCTGCCCTCCACTTGGCCTTGTTCCACTACACACAGACACAGACACACACACACACACACGTTAGTGCTCACTCTTTTCATGCCTTAATAAGCTACTTTCCTTTAGATCTTAATTCACTGTATTACTAGAGATTATAACAGATTCATTATTGAATAGCTATAATATACTATATTATATATTTCACAATACTGTTCACATCCTGGCACAATGGGTGTTCTCATCAAAAGGGTCATTTGAAAACAGAAACAGACTCACAGACATAGAAAACAAACTTATGGTTACCAAAGGGGAAAGAGGTGGGGTAGGGATAAATCAGGAGTTTGGGATTAGCAGATACACACTACTATATATAAAATAGATAACCAACAAGGACCTACTGTATAGCACAGGGAACTATACTCAACATCTTGTAATAACCTATAAGGGAAGAGAATCTGAAAAAGAATAGATTTATATATATGCGTGTGTGTATATACACACACACACACACATATATAACGGAATCACTTTGCTGTACACCTGAAACTAACACAACATTGTAAATCATCTATACTTCAATTTTAGAAAAGGGTCACTGGAGTCGTGTTAATAATTTTCTGGTGCAGCTTTCAGTGTATTATGCAACGAGTAGGAGACAGGGACTGGAATCAGTTGCTTCCATCATGGCATTAAAGGAGGGTACCACGGTTCGCACGTGAGTGTAGAACCAGAGCTGTAAGTGGCTGTCAAGTAAGTTTTGAAAGCCAGAATTTGGTGACCCCCAGCCATGCATTCTTATGGCATTTCTTGGCCTAACTTGATAGATTGATTCTGAAAACATGCACTAATTTTTTAAATGCAAAACAGACCTACTTGTGTTAGAGCCTGCACAAACAGAGGACTACAAGAGTGGAAACAGCATAAACAATGTTGTTTATATCCAAGGCCTCAGAAAACTGCTGTGCGTTCCTCCAAAATTGCAGGAAGTATCCGAGTAACCCCCATCCCTTAAGGTGGAATAAGAAGCATATTTTCCATAGGCGTGGATAGAATTTTTCAGATATACTGACATTAAAGTATCTCAAAGCAGGAGCATAATTAATAAAGGATGATCTCCTCTAACCTGCAACTGAAAGCGCAGAAAATCCCAGCCACAGACAATGCTTAAAAGTTAAAACTAAGTGAGCCAAACACAGCAAAAGGGCAGAAACACTGACCATTTTCGTTGTTCTCCTTCACTCTTGACCTCCTGTGAAGGCAGAGGGATGGTTCCTCTAGCTGAGTAGCCAGAAGGGACTATTAGTGATTGCATCAAGAGTAACCCGCCTCGTGGATTTGAGTGAGCCCTACAGTTTTAGAATCACATTGGACTAGACCTGCTTTATTCCTCCTGTCATCAGTTCGCTTCCTTAATACATTTCTTCATTTTTGTGATGTTGTTGTAACAAAACTATATTTAAAAGCAAGCAACAGGAAGCTTTTACTTGGGAAGTTGAGGTTTAAGCACTCAGTGGCAAACAATGAACCGGAGAGATAAAGATGCAACGCAAATGGTCGGGAACAGACCCTTGCTAGTTTCCTGCCAAAGTTGACTCGTGAGCATGTGTGAGGCCACGATATGGACTAACAGTGCTATTTTGCTTTTATTTACTCCAATTTATTTGTTCCTGTGAGAACCCCTATAAAAACAAAGTGTGGGGACAAACAATGGAAGCCTTGCCATCTCCTCCTTGCCAGGGCTTTTATTTTCCACATTATCAAATGTTTTCATCAGTGGAGCTCAGCCCATTCATTCAACTCTGAATCACGACCCAGATCATATTGCATTGTGAGGGGAAAAAACCCTATGTGTTGCCTGTACGAAAGAAAGAAAGAAAAAAAGATTGTTTCCTGATCATCTTTTCCCTTTGACACTTACAAACAGATTTGTGGTCCTTTGTGACACCCCACGCTGGACACTATGCCCCCCAATAGGCAAGTAAACTGGGACATTTCAAAAAACAAGCTTGTAAGTCCAGAACATAATTTTATCTTCATCCCCCTTTTTTGGCCCCTTTCCCCAAACAGGTATCCATGTCAAAGGAGAGCTCTTGAGTCGGGGGTTTGTTTGACCTAGGTCACACAAAGGTCAGGCTTTTCACCAGTTGTTAACACAAAGCTTCCAGCCAACCCACCCTCCAAATCCGGCTACACAGTCTGTTTCCATCTGCAAATGCGCTATGCACATTGGATTTTTCTCAGTTTTTCAGGGACTAACAACCCCTTCACTGTGAAGTGGTCTCAGTGACAAATAAATAGGTCAGACACTCGTAGGCGCTGAATTTGCCAAATATGGAAAGGTAATGGATTTTGACTTTTTCATTTTTAAAAAGGCTTTTTAAAGTGTTATTTTAAAACCAGCTGAACAGGTCGCCTTTATTCCTTTATTGAACTTCAAGGGATGCTGTCTCTTAAGCAGTTTTATGCAATCCCAACTATATTTTTGCTTCTCTGAAAGAGATCAATATTTATTCAGATTGATTTTTAAGATTTACATGTGAAAAATAGATAAAATTGGATCACATATAAACCAAAACTAATTCTGTCAACTCCCATGAAAGTCAATAAAGCCAAAATAAATTGAGCAGATTTCATCTACCTGCATTTGAGAATTGTTTTACTTCATTATTTCTTATAAACTTACTGAGTAGAAATTTGCTTAACTCTTATCCAAGCTTCTCATACTGAAACAATAAGACTCTCTATGGAATATTTTGCATTCGAATATTATCACCAGGATAGCATATGGCAAACTAGCAGTAGGCAGTTTATCTTTATCCTCTTTGTAAGCTAAAATTAGCACAATGCTTTCACAGCATTCTACCCTTGACTCGGGCCAGGGTGATATTCTCCACAATGCCATGCTTGTTCCACATCCTGCCGGCTTCCAATATTTAAGCAAATTGGTTGAAAGTTTATATGAACAATCACAGATACATTTTAATGCAATAAAACCCCAAAGCAACACCAACGATGAAAAGTAAACCAGCTATATTAGGAATCAACCTGAAAACCCTTCCTTCATCTGCTTCCTGAAATATATAATGTTTCGACTACAAAGAAGTTCAAATGTTTACAGAGGCTAATTGTACCAAGTGGGATGTATATATAAGGCTCCAAAAGCAAGCCGCAATTACCTTCTTAGACAACTAAGGTTTATTTTTCTACTTGTTTACGAGATTCAGTTTTTCTTGGTAATATGGTCTTGATGCCAAAAATGCACTGTTGCTAAGAGTTAAGTATGCACTTTCAGAAGATTAAATGAAGGTGATCTGCCCGTGGAAAGACCTTACTCTTTAAACAGGAAAGCAGCTAGCATTTTGAAAGGATTACAACACAAACAATGATTTTAAAAACAATGGAAGAGGTTCAAAAAAATACATCCCTTTTAGCTGGCCTGTAGAGTGTAATCTTCTGATCAAATAGTTAAAAACAAAAAACTCTAGGAAGAATTAACTTTAGGAAATCCAAGATTGGCAGGTAAGCAGCAAAGAGATATTTACATTAGGGATAGCAACACCTCTATCTCCTCTACTTCCCCAACTTTAATGCCGTTTATTAGGTCAGATGTTATACTAACAAGATTTTGCTGGAAATTTCACTAACCGCTACCAGACTGAAGTTTCTATTACTGTGTGCTGGGGCAGATGTATCAGCTTGTTAACAACAGATTCAATCCAAGATAACAAACAAATGCTGATACAGTCAGCTGATTTGTATCAATAGATAAAAAAAAATTCTTCATCATTTCTTGAAAGGAGAAAAAAATAATAATTTCCCTAGAGCTCATTGTATATTGGATTGATTCATATTATTCTCAGCTGTATACATTTTGTCAGAGGAAAAAGAGGAGAGAAAATCCTCTCCAAACCTTGTAAGACAACCTCAAACATGATTTAACTAAAACAATATTTCACTTGACCTAACACATTAATCCATTTGTCCCAGTCATTCCTAACCCACGTCCCTCCCTCAACATAGAAGTACACTGGGTGAGGGAGAGCAGAATGCCAACATTTAAATAAATAAAAACATTAAATAAATCAAAAAACCATTTAAATAAAACACTTAGAAATTCCAGTAACAGCCAAATAAAGCATTCATGTATTCCACATCTAATCAAAAAGCTGTATGCATTTGGACCTTTTCAGCTACATCTGTCTATAAAAGAATCAAATCTATGACACTAACTTGTACCCAGATACTCTGAAAACTCAGATATTGGGGACGATCTGTACTTTTTTATTGTTATTACCAATACTATGTCCTAGATTCAGAATTTCTCCGCATGACCATGAAATTATATGGAATTTACTGACTTTCTATAAATTTCAATCTATATGTAAATGTTTATTGAAGTTCTTCATTCTATCTAGGTTTGGACACAAAATTTCAGCTTGGTTCTTAGAATTTCACTGTTTCAGAACTGAAGGAAAACACTTCAGTTATCTAGCCTAGCTCTTTTTTTTATTTATTTACAGAAGAAATTCCATCCCAGTGAGGTTGTGTGAGTCATCCAGCCCAGAGGACAGGGCTCGCAAACTGTTCAGTGGGGATGGCACCTGACCACCAGCACGCCAAGGACAGTGGTCTTCCCAGTCTGTCCTACATCCTCATAGAAAGACACCTAAAAGTTCCCAGCGTGAAGTGCACATAGACAAGCATTTAAAATAGCAATTGATCACCATGAGCTGATCCTCATATAAAGTCATGTATTTTCCTGATATTTCATCATTTGTTTCCAAGATGCCAAAATAAGTAGTTCAGTGCTTTGATGGGGGAATGTAGGTATCACTGATGTATCCAAATCTCAGAAATGTATGGTTCCTTAAATATTCTGTACTGAAGAGGAATATATAGTAACATATATACATATGTGTGTGTATCCGTGTACATAGACAAAGCAAATATGGCCAAATGTTAACAACTGTTGAATGGGAATGGTGAGTTATGGGTATTTGCATTTTATTTGTCCGTACTATGCATTTTATTTGTCCGTACATATGAAAATATTCTTAATAAAAAATTGGAAAAAATGCTAACAAATAATACGTGGGGAAAAAAATCTCAATGCAGTGTGCCACAAGACTTGCCCTGTATTTTCCATTTTCTATGTGACATCCCTGTCTTTGGAGCAAGGCTCCCTGAACACCATCACTGTACTGGGCTACAACTGAACAGAGTCAGCACCGCACATGTAAGAAATTCCTCTCTTTAAAAGGAAAAGGGTCATGTTGGTTGTTAGGAAACCACCTCTACTCTCTTGAAAAGGGATGGGTTTTCAACTAATATCAAAAACTCAGTAAGTCAGACAGAGAAAGAAAAATATTATGACATCACTTAGAGGTGGAATTTAAAAAATAATACAAATGAATCTATATACAAAACAGAAACAGATTCATAGACATAGAAAACAAACTTGTGGTTACCAAAGGGGAAAGGCGCAGGGAGGGATAAATCAGGAGTATGGGATTAACAGATACAAACTACTATACATAAAATAGATAAGCAAAAGAGACCTACAGTATAGCACAGGGAACTATATTCAATATCTTGTAATAACCTATAATGGAAAATAATCTTAAATATATATATATAAATATATCCGAATCACTTTGTGGTATACCTGAAACTAACATGATATTGTAAGTCAACTACACTTCAATTAAAAAAATTCAAAAGAATATTCAAGCACCTTAGTGTGTCATGAGAGAGTGGATAGAAAAAAATTAAAATAGTCAAAATAGGAAATAGACTCTCTATGGTCTCATCAGAACTAGGCTACAACACGGTACATATAAAGAAGAGCAAGAAGAGACATAAAACACGAGGTGGGGGAGAGGGAAAGTGGGCAGTCAGCACCACCAGTAACTTATAGGTGAAAGAAGTAGTAAAGCTGATTTGCTATAAACAAATAAAGACCTGCCTGTAAATCTGGTTTTGCCTCCCCATAACTTCCCAGACTCAACCTTTCCTAGTCACTATTAATAGGCAAGAGATGCTTGGAACCTTTTTTTTTTTTTTTTTTTTGCGGTACGCGGGCCTCTAACTGCTGCGGCCTCTCCCGTTGCGGAGCACAGGCTCCGGACGCGCAGGCTCAGCGGCCATGGCTCACGGGCGCAGCCGCTCCGCGGCATGTGGGATCTTCCCGGACCGGGGCACGAACCCGTGTCTCCGGCATCGGCAGGCGGACTCTCAAATACTGCACCACCAGGGAAGCCCTTGGAACCTTATTTTACCAACTGCAATTGCTA
The DNA here is from genome assembly GCF_937001465.1 of Orcinus orca. Taxonomy (NCBI): domain Eukaryota; kingdom Metazoa; phylum Chordata; class Mammalia; order Artiodactyla; family Delphinidae; genus Orcinus; species Orcinus orca. Next base: position 35,712,796 of record NC_064571.1, read on the forward strand.
TAAAGCTAGTCCTCAAGCTCCATATAATATTTGGTGAAATTTATCTATAATATGAAGGATTATCTTCCTGTATTTTTTAACTTCTTTATTGGAGTATAGTTGCTTTACAATGGTGTGTTAGTTTCTGCTTTATAACAAAGTGAATCAGCTATACATATACATGTATCCCCGTATCTCCTCCCTCTTGCATCTCCCTCCCACCCTCCCTATCCCACCCCTCTAGGTGGTCACAAAGCACGGAGCTGATCTCCCTGTGCTATGCGGCTGCTTCCCACTAGCTATCTATTTTATGTTTGGTAGTGTATATATGTCCGTGTCGCTCTCTTACTTCGTCCCAGCTTACCCTTCCCCCTCCCTGTGTCCTTAAGTCCATTCTCTACGTCTGCATCTTTATTCCTGTCCTGCCCCTAGGTTCTCCAGAACCATTTTTTTTTTTTTAGATTCCATATATATGTGTTAGCATATGATATTTGTTTTTCTCTTCCTGACTTACTTCACTCTGTGTGACAGACATCTTCCTGTATATTAAACTTTACTGATAACAAGGCATCCTGAAATTCAGAGGCCTGATACTGCCCAATAGTTTCATCAAAGGCCAAAGATTAATGTGACAACATGAGACCAGAGATGCTAGAAGAAATTGTCATCGTGGGCAAATACACTTCCCATCCTAACTGGGCTCCTGTGAGGAAATTCCACCCAGGTCCTCGGAGAGCTCAGAACCCACCTCAATTTGACCATCAGCAAGAGGTATGCCAGTCAACATGTCACCTGAGTGACACTGCAAACCTCTTTTTCTCACAGACACCTTAATATGTGGTGTAGAAATAATACTAGCTGTTGTTTCAGAAGAATCCACTGGACCAAAGGCCTGAGGTGAGAAAGGTATCATCTGCAATCTAAGTCTCTTCTTCCTCAGTCACTTCCTCCTCAACTCCTACGGTAAAAGTGACAGATACACGACAAGACATTTGAGAGTGACGGACAACAGAAGGGAGTCTTGTATGGGTGGAAATCTCAGTGGCCCACGGAGTTTAGAGGGCTCTCTGTCCTGACACAAAAGGGCAAACAAACACTCTGCACTGTAAAGTGAAGACACATTTGGGAATAGTACTAGAGTCTCGATTCCCTACTACATCATCACTCACACTCAGAAATCAGCACCAGTACTAACCAGAGCCTCTCTTTTTCTTAGAGAAAAACAAACCAAACGATGAGGAAGATGATGGTGATGATGATGACGGTGCTGATGATAGCAGCTAACACATATGTAATGTGTACTATGTGCCAGGCACTGTTCTAAGTTCTATATACCAACTTGTTTAATCTTCCCAACAACCCAATAAGTAGCTGTTAATAGTACCCACATGTTATAGGTGTTTAGGTTGTTCTTCTGCCCAAAGAATATAAACTTAAGCCATTTTTCCACGAGGAGAGACCCATCTTCAGATCTAATCACATACTGAACCCGCCTCAAGGCTGAAAATTAGTGAAGGGCATTCACCAAGTTGGATGAAAGTGTAGGTAACTCCTAAAAAGGACAGCATCAGGAAATATGTTTGTCCCAGATATTTCCTAATTCAGAAGTGAGGGGAGCAACAAACACTGAACTGTAAATTCCCTGAGGGCAGGAATTGGTCTTATTCATCTTTGTTGTCTCAGGATTTAGTACAGTGCCTGGTACTCTGTGAATGAATGAATGAATGAATGAACGAAGTATAAGGGCCTGATCACTTCCTTCTAAAGATCCTTCCTAATTTTATTCTCTCTCCTCTCTTCCCAGTGAGAGAACTGGTGAATGCATTTCAGAAATAAATTGATACCAGTTATTAGGTTACTTCTTAACCTGGTATGAAGGAGGGGTGTTGGAGTTGAAAAACCTGGCTGATTCTGGTCCTGGTATTTCCCACTTACACCCTGTGAGACCTTAGGCAATTCTCACTTATAAAACGGAGACGTGGAGAGTTGCGCTGCTATAAGATTAGTGGCACAAGGCTCACAAACTAAGATGGGTGGACACATTTCATAAACTGAAAACCAGAAAAAAATACACTCTTTGTCAGAAGATTTCTCCTTCCCATCAGCCAGCATTGTGTGTGACCCATAGTAGATGTTCAATAAATATTTGTTAAATAATGGAAAATCAGAACAAAAGAGCCATCTGTCTCTGATCCTCTAAATCCCAATTCATAAGACTTCCTCTGAGAGGCTGACCTCAGGGATGGGATGAAAGCAAGTTCAGGCAAAGACGCCCTTTATTTCTTCAGGTTACAGTTGGAAAAGTTACACCCAAGTGCACATTGAAATAAATAGTATTGTCAGCCTTTTGGAGAAGCAAGCGTGATGGCAGGAAGGGAAGAGGACCCTCAAGGTATCAGGTGTGAAAAGCAAGCCAGTGGCCCCCAACCCTCGTACCCCTCTTTTCTCTGCTCCCCCCACCAGCACCCCAGGTCACAAGCCAAGAAATGGCAGCGTCATTGCTGTCACTCTGCCCCTCTGAAATAGGAACCAGGATTAGCTCTGGCTGGCTGAAGCTCAACCCAGATAAGTCCAGAGCGATGCTGATAGGCAGCGGGAAGGAATTTGAGGAAGTGACAAGAAATGCCACGTCACCCACCATAAAGAAAGCTTTCCCACAAAGTGGCCTGGGTGGTGGCTACAGAGCCGACTGGTGCTCAGGAAAAGTGCAGATAAACGCAGAAGTCTTTCCTAGCAGCGGGACAGAGCGCCAGCCACACACAATTCATGTCTTTGCCACATCCTTCAGTCACGACGAGGAGGGATGTAGAAAGCTGCCTTCATGCAGCCCAGAGGAGGCTGAGCGGAGAGTCCCTGGGCCCTCCTGCGGCCAGGGACCGGGACCCCCCAGGCGCAGGCTCGCCTCTGTGCACTTCTAATGTATCAACCAGAGAATCACCAGTAATCCTAAGGATGCAGTTTGTTTGTTTGTTTTTTTACAAAGATTCTAGGTTACAGTCTTTCTGTCGCAGGGAAGGGTTTGTGCCATGTCAGAAATAAACTTCCTAATTTCATCCACCAGGTAATGGACATCATAATAATCCGCAATGGCATCTGTCATTGCAAAGATTTCCACTGTTCTTCACAAAAGTTTCATGGAAAAGTGGAAGTCAGCAAGCAGGGATTCTCCCAAGAAATTCACAGATAAAGAAATGGGGCCTAGCAAAGAGGACCAGCGGGGGGAGAAGGGAACCCTTCTGCTCTGCCACTGTTGTTTCCCTAAAGACAGCACAAAATTCCCTGCTAGTTATCTATGGCATGGCCTTCTTCCCTTATATTTTAAAATTTCATTCAAAGGGCCTGTTCTCATAAAAGTGTATCCAAAACTTATCCGAGATATCTTCACCAGGAAATCCATACTTTGACAAATGGAGTAAGAGGTCAAATACTTAGAATATATTTAGAAAAATATATTCTGTATAATTAAATAATACCGGTGACTTTTTAAAAGGGCATGTTGGACGAGATCTCAGCTGGTATGTCTATGGGATCAATCCCCTAGCCCAGTGTTCTAAACATCTCTGCAAGAAATTCTGGCTAAGATTCTGCAATCTCAAACTGTCCCACAACTTTATCTAGAAAGAAATTTGAGCCACCAATATCCCAGAGGTCTCATAAGGGCCACAGCTGTCAGCAGACCAGCCTTTCCATCCTGGGGAGCCGGGAAAATATTTCAATACAGTATATTTTTGCTCAGGATTCTTTGAGAACACACCAAACAGGAAATGATTAGAGTTACATTTACTTACTCTCACATATTAGCATTAAATTATTAGTTGTATTAGTGGCTTACATTTACATTAAACTTGCAAATTATATAGACTCTTATTTCCATTCTACAAGCATCTCTATTTTTTTCCCTGCATGCATATCTAATCATTTGCTTACCTCTTATCACTCCGGGAACCTACAGTTCTTAATTCCATGGATTTCCACAGGGCAAGAATCTAGGCCACCGTTTATGCACAGAAATCAATTCAGCCATCACTACACTATGCATCAAAACAACATTTTAAGAGCAAAAGTTGAAGCCAGTGGCATTGAGCCAAAGCACCTCTTCTCAAAAGGAAAATGCAGTGGGATTTTAAAGAGCAAATAGGACAAGTCACCGAGGCTTTATGCCTCACCAAGAAATGGGGAATCCTTAATGGCCCAAAGTGTCTTGATTCAAATCTGGAACTTAATAAGACTTGTGCCCAAATAAAAGTGCTGATTGCCACATCCCCCAGTGTCCTTTCATAGTGTCCCATGTCAATATATTCACCAGGTTCATTTCCTCTCTCTTTGCCCCTAGTGAGATTACTAACCAACAATATTTTTATGTTTTTAATTAGAATCGGAAAGAGCATTTGGGCACCGTATTGCGTTTTTACAAGCTCTGCATCTCTGAAACACAATATTATATTAACGTGATAGTTTATGAAGAAATCATATTACTAAATATCATAAATCACAGAAACTTCATTGGCTTCTTCTAAAATTGTATGTAATCTGCTGACTACACCATTCACAATTTATAACAATCTATGCAAATGTATATTAAAGCCATAAAAAGTCCCCCCCCCACCCACATCCTTTTCCCACAGGCCACATAAAGGTGAATTAAGGGAATCTGGCAAAGGGTATACATGGCTACTGCCATTTCCCACAGCACATAGGGTATTCTCCTCTGGGAATAAAACATTTTCCTTAAACTACTGTTTATAACCCTTATCAGCTCAACAGCAATAGAGCCATCAAGTCCAATCTCTTGTGGAAAAAAGTCAAGGTCAACAAGTACTTGCATTTTTGTTTATCTTTAGCTGCAATTGCTACTGACATTCAATTGGGTAATAAACATAGGTCTGTCAAATGTTCCCAGCGAACAGGTGATCCAAAAGCTATCTCAGAACAGGCGATTGCCAGGTAATCATGCAATCCTGTTAATAACAATTATGATTTGAGTACATTTATTTATAGATGCAAACACCAGTCAGTCCTAAGCAAACATTGCCATACCATTCCCACCACTGGGGAATAAGAGTGAGGAAGTACAGGAGGGCTTTTTCTCGGATTGCTCACCAACAATAATGTGTGCATTCCCATGAGCGGAGCACCATCCAGAGAAAAGGTTTTCTCCCCTTATCTCTTCTATTTAAAGGCAATTTTGTGTATCAATACAGCCACGCCCTTTACTCTGTCTGCCACCCAGGATCCTGAGCCCAGTTGTCTCTCTCTGCCTGAAAACCAATTCTACGGTTCTGTGTGTGTGTGTCTGTTTGGGATTGTCGCATGATTCCTTTAAGCCAGCATGGTTGCTACCTGAGAAAACACTTCGTTTTAACTTGAAAAGTGCTAGGTTTTGTTCAGCATGTTTAATTCTACAGAGTCAGAGAGATATTTGGAATAAATACTTCCTTCCAATCCATCAAGAAACTCACTGATAGCAACAGGAGTTATGCATTGGGATCTGGGCAGCACATGGCTCCTCGCCACATTCAATTTACAGATTAAAAATAGAATCTGTTCCAGCTGCAAAGTAAGACACGTTAAACCTACTGCCTCCATTTGAAATACGGAAACTAAATCTAAGGACCACGGCCACGATCTAGGATGATGATTCTGACCCACATAACACAAGCCTACTGCCTCCACTTCGGTTATGAAAAATAAGCTTAAGGAATATTCTTGGAGCCCTAAAGGAATGCTTCTACTTCTTGCTATGTAGCCTTGATTAACATTCCATCATTTAGTGGAGCAATTAATATTTTCCAAAGCTGACTCCTTTCCTATGAAGAGCATCAGGGAGGGTGGCATTGACATATATACGCTACCAAATGTAAAATGGATGGCAAGTGGGAAGCTGCCGCATAGCACAGGGAGATCAGCTCCGAGCTTTGTGACGACCTAGAGGGGTGGGGTAGGGAGGGTGGAAGGGAGACTCAAGAGGGAGGGGATATGGGGATATATGTGTACATATAGCTGATTCACTGTGTTGTACAGCAGAAACTAACACAACATTGTAAAACAATTATACTCCATTAAAGATATAAAAAAAAAACTTAAAAAAAAAAAAGAGGCTCAGGACATCTGGAAACGAAGTAAAGGACAATCCTTCTTAAAATACACAAACCCACATCCTGGGAAAGAAGGTGAAAACTGACACACAAAATGAAGTATACTATTTTAAAAGACACCTTTCAATGTAGACATATTAAGTACGAGGTGAAAGTGTTGTGAGTCAAGAAAATACTGTTACAGTATAAAGAAGTATCCTTCATTCTTTAACGTTCAGGCAAAAAGTAGAAGGAACTAGAGCTGTATCTGCAGGCACAAGAGTATATTATTTTCCTCCTGGAGTCGATTAAGTCTGGCAGGTAATTTGAAGATTCTACATACGAAGAGAAATTAGCCGCCTGGGAAGTGGGAAGGCAGGATTAGGACCCACTGGGAGTCCATGAACACGAAGGCCCATGAAACAAAGCATCTACTCTGCAGATACTCAGGAAACGCTCATCCATCAGTTGTCAAGCAAGGGGGGAAGTCACCTCAAGTTCAGAACAGTAAACTGATGAAATGAGTCACCAGATTCCCATGATAGCTTGGCTGGCCTCTTCCTTTCCACGCAGCCCCCTGGTCACCATGGAGCCAGAGACTTCTCCGCGGGAGAGCAGGGCAGCAGAGGGTGGTGGCCGGGCTTCAGCGGGCCACCCTCGGAGAGGGTGGGAAGAGTGTCCAGAGGAGAAGCCGGAGCCAGCAGTGGCCAGCCCACCTTTGGGAGGCTACCCTCAGAAGACAGTGAGCGTGCTAGAAGGGACCTGTGGTCTAGAAAGCAGTGTTCTGAGACCTGGCCTGTTTCCAGGCCCTTCTGAACCCCACGCGCCCGCACCCCTCAGTCTGGTCCAGTCTCCTCCTCCAAAGTTCTTCTCTGCAGCCTCCCCTGCCTGCCTCAGTCCGTGTGCTCAGCCTTTCTAAACAGCAGCAACACTGGCCCCAGCTTCCTCACCACCCATCCCTCCTTCACTCGGACCTGACCAGGACACAACTCTAACGTTTTCAGTGGCTCCCCAACTCCCAACAAACTCCCAGCTCCCTAAGATGACCTCTATGATCCTTCGTGGTCTGGCCCTGCCACCTCTTGGCCTCACCTTAGACTCTCCCTTTCCCATGTTCTCTGCTCACACTGAGGCGTACGGGAAGCCTCGGGAGTGTCATGCTTTCTCTCTCCTTCATGCCTCTACACAAACTAATTTCTGTGCCTCGCATGCCCTTCTACTTCTCCATCCATCCCAAGTTTCTATCAAGTTCCCCAAGTTTCCTTGGGGGAGCTGGCTAGGAGATTGGGAAGGAAAGCAGGTTGCTTCCAGGGCTAACTCTGGGGGATGCGGTAGTGGTTGCCTGGAGTGCTGTGCCAAGAAGGACCCACATCCAAGTCCCATTCAAGCTCAAGGAGAAAGTGCACTGTGATCTATTAAGGATGCCTGCCGTGGAAGGATGGGGAGAGGCAGTCGCTCCATCTTCACCAGTTTGTTAGGTACTGTTCCTCTGCTTCCAAATTACACTGAGCCCACTGAATCACGAGACTTAACCTACCATGTGTGAACTGTCTGCTCGGCCACAGGACTGCCAGCTTCTTGATGCCAGGAATAGCCTCTTTCACTCTCAATTCTCACATCTAGCAATGGGCTACTACATAGTGGACATTCAATTAGTACTCAGTGAGTTAGTGAATGGGGCTATTTCTGTCTTCACCTTTTCTCCTTTTGGGAGAATTCCTCTCATCAGCTTAAAATTCACAATATCAAATCACACCTTTTTTAAAATTTTTATTTATTTATTTGTGGCTGCGTTGGGTCTTCGTTGCTGTGCGTCGGCTTTCTCTAGTTGCAGCGAGCGGGGGCTACTCTTCATTGCGGTGCGTGGGCTCCTCACTGCGGAGGCTTCTCTTGTTGCAGAGCATGGGCTCTAGGCTCGCGGGCTTCAGTAGTTGTGGCACATGGGCTCAGTAGTTGTGGCTCTCGGGCTTAATTGCCCCGTGACATGTGGAATCTCCCCGGACCAGGGATCGAACCCGTGTCCCCTGGATTGGCAGGCAGATTCTTAACCACTGCGCCACCAGGGAAGTCCCAAAACAATACCTTTTATTGGCACTAAAAGAATTCCTTTCACATAAGGAGATGTTCTGAGTGCTTGGTAATCCAAATATTCACAACACACAGTCTGCTCCTATTTTACAGGTTGAAATCATATTCCATCAGAACTTCCGTTGTTAAAGACCGTGGCCCCTGCATCTTCCCATCCCGGTGTCCCACCTCAGTCCCTCGACATCTCCATTTTCACCGTCACTTATCTGAATCTCTCTGGCTCCATTAACCCTGTTTCAGAGGATAATAACGAGAAGGACAAGAGCGTTCTCGCCTGCATCCCAAGCCCCAGGTGCAGGGAAAAAAGAATGGAGTTGGCTCACCATGAAATGGTCAGAAGAAGGAGATGGAAAAGTGGGAAAAGGTCTCATGGCATCGCGAAATGATCAGCACTGTGGCTCACATGAAGACAGGCTGTCATCTGTTTCGACTACGGAAATCAAGACAGGCTTAGATACCAAGGAGTGAAAGTGCAAATGGGCTGAATATAAATCCAGACATCCGAACAAATCAATCAAATATTTAGCAAGTACTTACTCTATCTGCAGTACTGTGCTAGGAGCTGAGGGGAATGTAGAGGAGCCCTACAGGTGTTGCTAGGATGTCAGCCTATGCCACCTCACTGGATTTCCTGGGTGAGCACGTGTGGGTCCTAATGCCTGTCAAAGGGATTCTTCTGAGCAACACTTCCATGGATGCTCTAAAGCTTGTAACTAATTATATTTCACTCTTCATTTTGGCTGCTAGGAAGCTCAGAGCCAAATTAACTGCCTACTTCTAGCAAATGGACATGATCCTACAATTCATATTGTTCCTTACTACCCTTAAGACTGACTTCTCATTTATTTTCCTTTCATTCTGATATCTTCATCTACTTCATTTGAATCCTATTGTATACTTTTGCTAATTTCCTTAAATCCTTTCATAGAAAGGAAAGGAAAATATGTAAAAGCATTGTAAAATTAAGATATATCCTTTTTCTCCCAAGGTATCAAAGTACAAAAGGGCACAAGGTACAAGGTGCTAACTGTCCTGCTCTCACAGATGCATTGTAATAGGGGCACTCAAGGAAAGAGTCAAACTAAAACAAATGAAATGTTTAAAGAGAGAGAACTGATTAATGTTAATAATCTAGCTACAAACCTATTGGCAAATTCAATGTTTTCTGCATTCACTCTTCAATTCTCCCTTTCTTAAAAATATATGATTCTGAAGAAAATTTAAGATTTTCTAGATAAGGTCATGTTCTCTTTTTCTCCTGATATGGGAATAAGTAGAAGGAAGTTCTACCTCTTCCATTCTTTGTCAGGAGATAAAATAAGCTTCGTCTAGGAATGCGTACGGGTTGATATTGGTAAATGTGGGAAGGCTAAAGCTAATTGTACTAATCAAACAGAATGCTTTTAGGTTAAGTAATTACGGAAAATTATCTGCAAGACTGAACTAATCCACAAAGCCAGACACTTGAGCAAACCCCAACTTATCAACTACACTTCTGGGACCAATCAATGTAAGAGGTAGACAACGCCCACCTCTTTTTAAGGAAAACGCTTGGCATAAATTTACTGTTTGGGTTAGTTTTTGCTCGGCCAACAGCCAAAACCTCCACCACTATCCTTAATTAGTGCTAGCAGTCATGAGGGAGAGAGATAAATTCAGGAGAAGAGCTAAATATCACATCCCAGGGAATGCAATCATGTCTGCTGCTGGGAACAGCACAGGACATAAAAGCATCCTCCCAGGGTGGCACAGTTACTCCTGTAATTCTTCCTTAACCTCTACCCTAAGATCCCTCAAAAGATACTGAAATGCTGTAGCCAGTCCCCACCCATCCTCTACTGGAAGCCCATTCAGGGCCAGAGGGTGGGACTCAAGTGTAGGAGTAGGCAGAACCAGCAACTACGTGGATGCTGTGATTTAAGGGACATCCGCAAACCCATCTACCACCAACTTCTGAAAGAGCTACCTGTTGAATCTTTCCTTGAGTGCCCCGGTTAAAATGCCTTTCTGCGGGTGGGAACACACAAGACCTACGTGTCTATTTACATCTTGACAGAGATTACCATGTGAGATTAGCCATCTGGCACCCAAAAGAAATCAGTCCTGAGGGAATGTAGTGTAATCACAGTTTGAAAGCATGAGAGGGTTCCCAACCCTCTTCAATAAATAATTATCCATCAGTGGCCATGTGTCGTAACTATGCTGGGCACAGGAGAGTTAAAGATGAAGAAGACATAGTCCCTTCCCAGGGGGCATCCTGGGGAGGCTGACGCATGAATGGCTCATTTCAATATATGAGCAACGATAAAACACAGGATGCCCTGACAACACAGAAGAGGATCACTTCCTCCAATCTGGGGGTTCACAGAATACTTCCTGCAGATGACACAAATTAGTTTAGAAGTTTTTAACCTGGACTACATAGACCCTCCCACTACAAGGGGATCCATGGTTAGAATTTATAAGATCCAAGTACTTGGAAGGGAAAAAAAAATTAACCTTTTATTCTCACTAACCTCTAACTGCAAGTAGCATTTACTTCAAGTGTGTATCTAGGTACGTAACAAACCACAGAACTATTAGTAGGACCTGTGACTTTGTCACCCATGGAAATCATATTCACATAATACAATACAGTTGTTACAAATATCTTAAGACACCACTTACATTCATCACTATTTCAAAAACGTGATAGACAATAGAATTATTGCCAGACCTTGTTACTTAATGCATATTAAAACGAGGCACTTATATCACTATATTATGATTTGTGTTTTAAAATACTTTGTTAGGACTTCCCTGGTGGCGCAGTGGTTAAGAATCCGCCTGCCAATGCAGGGGACACGGGTTCAATCCCTGGTCTGGGAAGATCCCACATGCCACGGAACAACTAAGCCTGTGTACCACAACTGCTGAGCCTGAGCTCTAGAGCCTGTGAACCACAACTGCTGAGCCTGCATGCCACAACTACTGAAGCCTGCATGCCTAGAGCTCGTGCTCCGCAACAAGAGAAGCCACCACAATGAGAAGCCCGCGCACCGCAACGAAGAGCAGCCCACGCTCACCGCAACTAGAGAAAGCCCGCGCGCAGCAGTGAAGACCCAACGCGGCCATAAATAAATTTATTTATTTATTTTTAAAAATAAAATATTTTGATAACTGGATTTCAATATAATTAGTTTCCCTTATAATCTTACCTATTTTATTTTGTGTGTTAATAAAAATATTACTCTGACTAGGTATCCATTGACTTCACCAAATTGCCAAAGGGGTCCCCTCCCCCCAGAAAATGTCAAGGTCCCCTGAAGAAGACCAGTATGAGTCAGCAGCCACAGGACTAAAGGTGGAGAAAGCAATGATGACCCACTAGTTCAAACAGCAAAGGTCCCGGGTGGCCACACGGGAAAACTGAACCAAGTTCCCTAGAGTGGCCTCATAGGGCCCAGAGATGCTGAACTTATATGGCAGTCAGAGGACGAAGGTAGAGGTGTCCCTCTGCAAGTTAGGCCAAATCCTACCCACTCTGTGTTTCAGTCAACAGCCTTGACCACAGAGTTCACTGTGTCTGGGTCACTGGTGTGTTGTGAAATAAACACACTCACAGCTCCCTAAGAATATTCAGCATTTAGCAAATATTTCACTTGCATATGCTTGACGCTCTTGGGAGCACACACGAACTTCCTGAGGGCAACTACTATGACCTACTCATTTTTATAGCCTCACACAGCACACCTTCCACACAGTCAGTGCTTAATCCATTTCTGGTGACTTGACTAGAATGCATACGTTTATATTTCCCTCCTTAAGTACAACTTGTGATCATATTTTGGCTCATCTGCAGAAGTGATTATAATTCTAAACTCTTTTTATCTCCTTGGGCTGTATTAAATGGATGCTTCCCTAAAATTAACTTCCTCACTTCTGCCTTGCCAAGAATGACACCCTGTGAAGAATCCCCCACTGGGGACAATGGATTCTCTCCTGGTTTATTTTCTTGGGTAGAAACTGAAACACATGTTTCAGCTGTGCGGTGGCCCTGGAATGCCTAGGAGGATGGACCTGAAAAACAAGTTATTGCTTATAGTTTAAAACCCAATGCAGAATCGAGAGAAGAAGGGAAGGTGAGAGAGAATAAGAGAAAAAAAAGGCCTTATTTGGAAACTGAATTAAATAATTACACAGTAGGATCTGGGTTTTTAAAGCTCAGGTCACCGTTTTTATTATTTACATAAGGCAGTAAAATGCATGTTATTAATACGAGTGTGGAATATATTCTTCTACACGAGATGTGCTTTTGAAAAATACTTAACGGTCTTGGAAAGAAAGAACTAAGCATTATGAATCAGTAACTTCCAGGTCCACTACAATAGAAAATATATCCCACTCTCGGTGAAACGCCAATGTTGTTATAGCCAGAAAAGCTTTCTCTAATTTACTGCAGACTGAGTGAAACTGAAGAGAAGATACCTCTCTAAAAAGTTTTCATACCTTCTGGCTGTAGGACTTCCTGATGAACTGACATAACATCATTATTCATAGAATTCTTTACCACTCATTTTTTAAACTATCACGGGATTCTTGAGAGACCGATGCCATTAATTCTAGGAAAGTCAGAGAACTGGTGTATAATTTCAGAAGTCCTACAAGCCACACTGGAGTTGGTATCTCTTAAGAAACAATCACAGCAAGAACAAAATTCCAACCCATCACAGGCAACAAAATCCCAGTATCTGCACAGGTGACAACGGCAAGTGTCGGCAGCAAAGTCTACATCACATACCAAGTCCACCGTAACATTGCAAACCAGAGGGAAAACAGAATTGTGGTTTTAAGGCCATACTTAACAAGTATCACACCTCTTAAGTTTCAAAAACTAGAGTACAAAATGTGATAAGCTATCCAGACCTTGAGTTCACACATAAATAAAAATGAGCAATCAACAGAAAATATACGAAATGATCCTGCTGACTAATACCCTGCCTTTTCCAATCGAGGGTCAGACCCATTCAAACCCAGTCACATGAGGATGGACTCTGTAAAGGTCAATCAAAAGCAGGCTGAAACTCCAACTGTCTAGCTGACCTTCAGAGCTTGTGACAAATTGCTATCAGTCAATGTCAACTAATGACAGAGCTCTTTGGCTAATCAATTGTTCTAAAAATGATCAAGAAAACCACTCACAGGACAGCTCATTTTCACATCAATGCCCGTGAAGTATGAAAAGCTCATTTTTTGAGTTTTTAATAAGCTCATAAGTAAAGCAGTTACTTGGTAACAGAGGTCACCTTACAGAAAAAGATAGAACCTTTGTCTGCCTTTTACATTCTTTTATTACCATATTATAGTAAAAATATGCGATGGATATGCCAGAGGGCTACATAATAAAGTAGGTAACACTTCATCTACTTGAGACAAATACTTCTGTGTTAGAGGGAAATCTATTTGGGAGTAAATAATTTCAAATGAATTTTTCAGTTGTTTAAGATGAAAAGCAATGACCAGGTTTACTACTGATGCAGCCTAATAGTGAGAAGACGCACTTTCTGTGAAAACACTCATGGCCAAGTTCATGCCCCTAAATAAACAGTTATGACTTTTAGATGATGAAGTTACTTTTCTTTGTTTTAAGACGATCTGCTTTCATGATGCTAGAAGTCAAGCAAATGGAGAACAGAAAACGGTTACTCACATTTAATGAGTCAATAAAAGGTAAGGTGACTAGAGTATGGGGTGTTCTTGGGAAAACAATTCTCTGTCCATACATCTAATTCAACGTGTTTGATAAGTTAATAATATGGACCTTTGGATAACATGGATTTGCAGCGTGTAATGACTTCCCCTTTCTTTTTTACACCTGACTTTTCCCATCAGGAAATCATTTTCCTATTCTGCCTGCCACTGCAAGCAAAGACCACACTTTAATTTGAATACAACATTAAATGTAACTCAAGTACCACACAGGGCTGCAGTGGCTCAAGGGCTAAGGCCTGTGGTCACAATTATATTTTCCTTTCCTCTTCTCACCAAAGCATATTTTTCAATATGCATTCTAGTGCCATTGAAATATAAGAAGTTCCCGGAGAAGAACAAGGCTTAAGAGGTAAGTGTGAACAGATCTAAAATCACTCAAGTCACTCTGACCAACAGACAGATGAAAGGAAAAAAAAATAAAATCCTACTTTTTAAACATTTTTCTTCCTTTTCAGGGTTCTTAGGTTATTATAAACATTTTGTTTTTAAAATAAGTTGAGATTAAAAAAAAAAAAGAAAGACAGAAAACTGTTTCAAAACAAGCAGTATTCACTTTGTGTCTTCATCCGAAAAACTGCGGATTACAGATTGTATCCTAAACCTGAGTTGTTATGGTAGTTTTTCAAATTAAAATATCTTCCGTGGCCTCAACTACTCTCAAGTTGTCCATAGGAAAGAAATAAAGGAGGGAGGGCAACACTTAAGCCGAGACATAATTGGAAGTATGTGAAAAATGAAGTGTCAGTTTGGTCAATAAAGGGCAAAGGTCAAGGGGAACAGCAGCCCAAACTCTGTGCGAAATTGCTCATTAAGACATCCAATCAGAGAGCTCCTTCCCACCTATCCCATTATTCATCAGACAGCTGACTGTTTCAAATGCCTGGGTTTGGGCTGTTATTACTTTTCTTCTTCATGTAAAAAGACGAGCGGGTATATAAATCGTTGCTTAGTCATCTGGAACAAAATGCGGCCCTTCCCTACATCCGTCTCCCTGCCTCACACCCCCGCTCCCTCTCACCCTGCTCTGCCTGCTGGCTTCACAGGTCTGAAACGACCGCCTCGAGATTCCCTTCAATAATAAATGGAATTGCCTTCTGCCTATAGGTTGCCTGAACTCCTACAAAAGCTGGCGTGGAGGGGAGGGGACAGTGGGAGGCACTGACCGCTACTGATACATTTTATTATAAAGAAATAGCAATGCTTTTCAATTGTTCCTCTTTACAGAAACATGCTGGTTTTGCTTTTTTTTGTTTGTTTGTTTTGTTTTTTTAGTGGGAGCAAAGATACTATTGTTGATCTGAGTCCTGGCCCTCAAAGAAGTTCATAAGTGCGTTTTAGAAGTTCTAGAGACCAAGTCAAGTCCTTTAGGGCTGAAATGTTTCACATCAAATTTCTATGTAGAAATAAGACTTTCTGTTTCCTCACAAAAGAGGAAAACGAGATGAGCTTGAAGTGGGAAACGTTCTGCAAGAGAAATGTCTTTACTTGTTTTGTAGGCTCCTCTTCTCAATTCAATAAATTTCAGAATGAGTGAAATGGTAGAGGCTCTTAATACATAATACAAATTAATCATATCAATCATCCTGCTTCTCTGTAAATAGCTCGATCATCATTCTACTCAGCACACAAAACTGGATTCTCAGTCCCCGGCAGAGTAGAACCCCCTTGAGGCTAATGCTGATTCTGTTTTATTCACAGCTCTGTCACTGTTACAGAGCGGAGTGCCAGGCCCAGTGCAGACACTGGGGGAAGAGTCCCTGAATCGATAACAGAAAGAATGGCCCTCGAGTGCTCTGTTTCCCATTCTTAGTCACACTCCAGTATCACATCAAATAGAAGCTTGGGCTTTGGAGTCAGACGGTATGGGTTCAAGTCCCTACTGTACCACCAACCAGTATGTGACTTTGGGTAAGTCTCTCAGCCTCTCTGAACCTCTGTGACCTCCTCTACAAAGTGACGGATGAAATACCTACACTGACTGACCGCCTGTAATACGTTATTTTATTATTTTATTACTATCATGTATTCGTCTCTCTTGACTTTCAACCCAAAACAGAGACGTGCCCAAACTCAAAATGTGGTCAAGCACAGCTAAGGCTGCTCATGGGTTATACAGTGTCCGTGGCAGCCCTCCTGGGGAGGAGTACAATCCGGTGGGGAAAGGCACCAGATTTGCTTGGTGTTCTCCTGTCCAGACTACACGCTTCCTACAATAGACCCTGATTATGGTCAGTAGGGCAGCCACACACAGTAGGATAAAAAAAAGACACATGAAAGAGAACAGTATCTGCCAATGTGCACCTCATCTTATGAGACTCTGCTTGGGGGTCCTGAAAACACCCCATCCTAAAGTAGTTACAAAGGCAAGAGACCAAGATCCGGAGGTGACTCTCACGGTGACTCACTTCAGTATTTCTGAGCTTTACTTTTCTCTCTTCTGAAATGGGAAAATAGCAAATCATTGACAGTGAGAAAATAAGAATCCAATCTCATATCTTTGCAAGTGCTTTGAGGAAGTTAAAAAGTAGACAAAATCAATGTCCCGGCCGCAGCAGCAGAGTCCCCAACCAAACACAGATGTTAGGCCTTCCTTTTAAATGCCCATTTAAAGGCGCTTTTGCTATTAAAGAATCGATTTCCTGCAGGGGGCCACAAGTGTTCCTATGAAATGAATGTAGATGCCATAAGAAGAGTTGCCATGATAAATAATTTGAGTTGCGGGAGAGATATATTATGTAAATCATGAATAAACATCAAATCCCTGAATAATAATATCTTTCACATTTTCCTATTACATACTTCACATATATGCCCTTCAGAATGCCCAGGGTTGGATTTTGTACTTTACTTTTTTATGCTTAGGTAAAAAATGTGGACTCAAGCTACTCTATCAACCCCAAGAGCCACTCATTTGGCAACTCGTCAGATGCTCAAAAATCCCCCCGATTGCTGGAACTCTAACTAGGAACTGTTACTGTATCTTGAAATCTGTCAGAACATTACAAACTTCCTGGATGACCGATTTTCTTTGCTTTACTTTGAAAGTCCAGAGGAACAGGACAGAGCCTGTTACATGCCCACCTTGTACCACAGACAAGGTTATTTAACAGAGGACCAAAGCCTAGGGGATTTCTTTTTTTTGTACCCTGGGTGCCATGATGAAGGGGCAAACATTGAAAAGGAATGAGGAGAAAAGAAATGCGGTACAAATAATACAGCAGAGAAAGTTTTAAAATATGTATTACTCCCGTCTGTGAGGGAAACACCTCTTTGGATATGTTCTGGACAGATTGAGTTATTTCTGTCTATTGGGTATGTATAAAGACATATTTATGGATTTATAAATCTTTTGAAGAGGGCTGTTATTTACCCAGTTGACTAAAATGGACTCAAACTGTGTAAATAACTATTTAGGACACATGCACTACAGGCCAATTGCTGGCACGGTTTACACATCCATGGCTGCCAGAAAAGGCAGACAGGAGAACACGGAAAAGCCACTGTGCACAGCTAATCCGAAGGCTGCACAAAGACCCAGCTCCACAGGTCCCAGGGATGAAAAAGAGAGTTGAGAAGCGTTGTGGTTGGCATGGAAATGCACCGAAGTTGTTACAGCAACACTTCCAGGCATCATTCAGCGTTTAGCAGGGAATAAATCGCACTGCCCAGGAGAGGGCAGTGCGGGGAG
Source organism: Orcinus orca (assembly GCF_937001465.1). Taxonomy (NCBI): domain Eukaryota; kingdom Metazoa; phylum Chordata; class Mammalia; order Artiodactyla; family Delphinidae; genus Orcinus; species Orcinus orca. The sequence goes on from NC_064571.1 coordinate 35,730,376, forward strand.
GGGCGGGTGGGGGGGGGAGGGGCAGGCCTGAAATTTTAGGCCTGTTGCTGCACCAGGGCTTCCACAAATCGCTCAGCTCATCCACAGCTTCTGTCCCTCCTCTGTCAAATGGGGCTAGACCTGTTTTATCCACCACCACAGTTGTTTTAGGCAGGTTCAACTGAGGTCATTCCAATGAGACTATGTATATGAAAATGCTTTTAAAAAGAAAAATGAGGTGGTGGTCTTATATGAAAAAACAGAAAGAGGAACGATGTAAGTGGAAAACCCTGGTAATGTGAAGGGTATACGGCTTACAGTCACATTCACTATTAAATTGGCCTTTAGAGAACACGTGTTGAAGGAGAAAGGAACCTGAGAAATTCCTGATTCCTTGTTCCGACAGGTCAGAGGGGAAGAACTGGGGTGGGGCATTTGCCCTCTGAAAGTCCTTTTATCAGATGATGTTTAAGAAAACTCATGTTTCCATTTTAAACAAATGCATTTCAGCAGTTTACAAGCCTTCAAAGTAGCAGCCAAACGACCCTCCTGACGGGAGCCTTAAAAAGCAAGACGTGAAAAAGAAAAACAAACAAACAAACAAAACACTAGGCTACGGCCCCATGTAGCAACTCTGGAGTACAGGAAAAAGAATCGAGAGTCCATCTGCACCCTTCTGAAAACCCTTGGTGTGAGCTGAATTCTGAAAGTAGGGCTTCATATGGAAATGCTGACCTCATCTTAGCTATAGTGCTGTGAACAGCAACACCATAACATAGACATACGCACACTTGAAAGGAAGTAGGCCCCGTGGATTTATGCTGCATATCGTTTTCCAGTAAAAGGCAGAGGTCAGAGGTTACCAGTTTCTGCCTCAGCTCTGAACCAGTTTACTCTTCCAGGCTCCATTTTTGCTAGACTTACAGTTGTGATGAAATCAGCAACTTTTCTCTGAACAATAAAATATCTCAAATACTTAAAATTCTATGTGTAGAAGTTATTCCCAGTCCAAATAGCATACATCTGCCACCCCTCCCGCCAAAAAAGAACTTTTCTGTTGTCAAATTAATCGTGTTCAATTCATTGTAGACTTTGCAATTTTAATTGGTATAGCCCAGTTCGGTTAGAAAACAAAATTCTTTTGTTGGGAAACAGCACTCCAGTGAAACATGATCATAAAACCGGATTTTAAAGTATGTACCTACTGTGGGCTCAGTCAACTTCAATAAAGCCATCTTTTTATATTCAGAGAGAGAATACTCTCTTCGGTTGCATGAATTGAACACAAAATACCCTGCAGTAGTTCTCATCAAAAGCAGTACAAGACATCTAAATCCTCATTCACCTTACTGCTGAAGCTTAACTTTCTGTTTAAACTTTATCTGCTACCTGTTATAGTCAGACATGCACATCCATGGACACCCAGATACACATACAGGTGTGTGCATTCCAAGAACCACACAAATGAAATCGATCTGGATTCTTGCCATTTCATCCTAATTCCCTTTAGTGTGACTTTGCCACGAAGCCAAGCACTTAAGAGATTCAAATGAGTAAATCCAGAAAAATGGCTTCAACCCAGTGAAGAGGGAAGCCCGGCATGGGTTTCTAAAAGGCCCACTGCCTTCTAGGCATCTTAAGACATTGTTCAGTTGGAATCCTAGTGGGTGTTTCTTCATGATCTCTTGAAAAGCCTCTAAGGGTAAGTAATAATAACACTTTTTTATTTGTAGAGCAGGGTATTAGTGGCATACTATTTCCACACATTCGAATGTCTAATCTACTTCTCTGCTCTCCGTCCATTCACTGACCCTGTTTTATGGAGGTGGCCAGGCGACAGGCAGCTAGGCAGCTGGTCTGGCAGAGAAAGAAGAAGAGGGTCGAGAGGAATAAAATAAGATGAGCCGTTCTCATATTACACGGGGTTTATAGGAAAAACTGTAATAAAGAGTTCTAGGAAAACCTGTATAAAGAGTCCCTCACCAGACAGTTCTAATTTTTCAACCCTGAAAAATGACACAAGTAGCAAGAGAACAAGAACAGCTCTCCTACCTTGCTCACTGCTGTTATCCCCACTGTGTGATGTGTGGCCCCCGCTGGAAGGGCCCGGGGTTCCTCCTGAGCGGGTAGATGCCGTGTCATCGTGATCTCTGTTCCAAGAGGGCTGTGAGGGCACAAAGCAGACATCTGAATAGAGTGGTCTGTTAACACGGTCCCGGTAGGGTCCCCTCGCACAGTGTCAAAGTGGTGGAGGGCTGGAATGGACAACCACGTCATCTTTCCCGTCCCCCTACACTAATGGTGCCAGCTCAGAGCTCCACCGGTGCATCTAAAATGTGCCAATTTCCGCTTCGGAGCTAAAATAATGTCTACCAATAGTTATTCTGTAAGTAATTGCATGCTTTATTACTAAGGAAAACAAAAACATTCCAGGCAAAGAAGGGGGGAGGGGGAAACCGCTGCCTCTTCACTCTGACTGTATTTTTAATGTCAAGCAACCCTCTGGCACAATAGCCTGCTACTCTAAAAGTGCAAAACGAGAGTGGTGGTCTGTGTGTAGAGGCTTCTGATTCATCCTAGAAGGCAAACATGGCAGAGCTTTTAAGACCTCACAATTAGGCCGGGGTCCATAATAGCTAGGATGTG